>NC_068356.1:151646327-151761327 GCF_020536995.1 Dreissena polymorpha | reverse complement strand
TTCTAGATTAATAGCAGTTGAGAAATCTACACAATTGTCTAAGTAAAAATTACTATATAAAAATGCCACTTGTACCAGACCGTTAAAAGATCCTGATTATTCAACTGCACTTGTTTGAAGATTTATTGATACAGTTTCTTTTTTATACTGAATAAAGTATAATAAATGTTCAATATTGCGAAAAAAAAAATAATTAAATTGATTCACTAAACGATGCAATCTAACGGTGTCAGTGGAGCTCGGAACCAGTAAATTCAAGCGTGCGTGTTGTTGTTGTTGTTGTTATTTAATAGTGCAAAGAAACCTTCAAAGCTTTTCACCGATAAAGATTAAACAGGGAAAAAAATCGTGAATTAAGTGCATCGAAATGAGTTCCTATCAACTTTACAGGAACACTACGTTAGGGCACACCCTACAAGAAAGTTTAGATGATTTAATTCAGGTAATTATCTCGAACAATATCATTTTGGCTGAAGTTACAATAAAGCCATTTCGGATGTGAGCATATTCGGACCACAGCACAGGTGTAGGGCGCGTGGCCATTTCACTTTAACACTATCAATTTGTCATAAAACAATATTTTTTATCATATTGACCAAAAGAAAAAAATTGTACAAGAAAAAATTTCTGATATGATATATATGAACAAGGTAGGTATCTCTTGACACAGAAAAATCACCTTCTTCAACATTTTAAGCGATTAATTGCCTAAATGGCGTTCGATTTTCGTAAACTAAGTACCATTTTGTTGGGAAAGGTTGCCTCGTGACCAAAAATGACCACAAACAGCTACTTGCCAACATAAACTACAAAAAAATACTTCTCAAACTTGTAGAAATGCTAGGTCGGCGTCGATCTGACCGATAGTTCAGTGTCGATTTTACAAGAGTAAAACTATCGAAATACACCAGCTACCGAACATAATCCGCATTAGAACAGTAAACAAATACGATTTTATCAACTTACAACACAGATTTGTCTTTTTGTGCACACCAAGCACTAATATAATCGTTATGTTTGAATGTTTATGTCAATCATGTACAATGATCTGGGTCATGGCAGGCGCTTGCAAAACGTCCTTCACCGTACGCTTTTTATCCAAAATTAAAGCGTCTGATCAACATAGAGCTCAGGACTCGAAATTGTCGATAAACAATGCCGGATTAACAACGATTTCGACTGTTTAGCGCAAACAAAAGGACAAATCTGTGTTGTAAGTTGATAAACTAGTATTTGTTTATTGTACTAATACAGATTATGTTCGTAGCAGGCGTATTTCGATAGTTTTACTCTTGTAAAATCGGCATTGAACTATCGGTCAGATCGACGCCGACCTAGCATTTCTACGAGTTCGAGAAGCATTTTCTTGTAGTTTATGCTGGCAAGTAGCTGTTTGTGGTCATTTTTCGTCACGAGGCAACCTTTCCCAACAAAATGGTACATAGTCTACGAAAATCGACCGCCATTTAGGCAATTAATCGCTTAAAATGTTGATGAAGGTGATTTTTCTGTGTCAAGAGATACCTACCTTGTTCATATATATCATATGAGAAAAAAAATATTTTTTAGAATATTTTTTTTGTGTCAATATGATAAAAAATGTTGTTTTATGACAAATTGATAGTTTTTAAGTGACTTGGCCACGCGCCCTACACCTGTGGACCACAGGTACTTGAAAAAAAAAATTGGTCCTTATATATTTATAATAAGAGAAAAGGTATCCAACGATGATTTCACAGGTGCATTGAATAACACAATGCAACAGCATAAAAGATCAAACAATGCACACATATGTCATTGTGGTTACCATCAGGAAGCGTCCATCTATGATAAAACACCTTTTATTTGATGAAAATCGTCCAAGTATGTCCAAAACAGCCAAAAGTTTCACAAATAGCACCCCAAAATGAAAGTGTGTAATTCCGGACGTCCAGCTGTCAGTAATGAATGAAGGCGAAAAAAAAAAGGTGTTTTATCATAGATAGACGCTTCCTGCTGGCAACCACAATGAAGTATGTGTGCATTGTTTGATCTTTTATGCTGTTGCATTGAGTTATTCAATACACCTGTGAAATCATCGTTGGATACCTTTACTCTTGTTGTATATACAGTAGATTTCTCTTAATTGAATAGCCCATTTGTCACGTCTGAATATTCAATTATCTGGAGTATTCAATTATACGGAATCCGTTATATTTCCAATGTTATCACTAACCGGGTGTAATCCTCCTGGAAATTGTGCTTTTCATGCATAATCAAAACATGGTTTCGACACATAAAGCGTTTAAAAAAAAGTAAATATTGGAATTAAATATTCAATCCATTATAAATATAATATAAATGTTTTGTTGAATTCCCAAATGAGAATACAAATTTTGTAATCCAAAACACACTTTCTAGCTTTAAATAAAACGTCCACATGTATTTCTTTTGCCCCCAACAAAAAGCTAGCGAAAACTATGCAGCAATGTACAATGTCACGCCATACGGTGCGTGTAATGATTTTTCCCATTTTCATTTTATTGCTTACCAAACGCTTACGCTAGCAACATCTATTGCTCATGTATTGTCCTGCTAAAAGGCGCGTGAAAATTAGCGTGGGTGTATATACACTGTCGAAGGAAAACTTTGTAGCGAGGAGATTGCTATTTATTTTATTTGATGTCTTAAATTCCATATATTTAAATTGTTATAAACGTTAATGATTGTTACTTTGAATGATACGTCAGAGCTTTGATTATTCATGTTAAAATAAATATTGGTGCTGTTTAACCTATTAACCTCGAATCTAACGGGCAAAAAAATAAACAACACTGGCAGACAGTGGTGTTGAATTTGGTTCTAGGGCAGTTAATTTTGAAGGATTTTCGTCATAAAAAGGTAATTTTCCAATGAAGTTAAGTTAAATATGATTGTCCTTTTAATCATTTATCTGCTTTATGAAGATGGTTATTAGAGGCAAGTGAATATTCCTCAAGTCCACGAGTCAACCGTATTGCAGTATACGCATAGCCATGATAGCTACGATGGTAATTGAATTATGACATAATAGGTCCATGTTCCATTGAGCGGTGTGAACAACATGTGGATGGTTATTTACAATGAATCACCAAATTTACTTGCCAATAAACACATCACAGTAGGGCTTTAAACCCTTCTAAGAGAATGGCCATTTTTCTTAAATTTGAGAATTTCGGGACTCAAATGTTCACTATTTAAAGTTGTTTGGGACTCAATTTTTTACAATAATTATAAAAAAAGTTTGCTGCTCAATTTTAAACACTTTGAAACTTATTTTTTCACAAAATGAGGAGGCCAAGGCTGCTCCACAAAGATGGGGAAAAATGCCCCGTGATTTTTTTCAATTGGATCTAATTGACCAAGTGCCAGGTCAATTATTAGATAAATTAAAATTCCTAAAATAATTGGGGCAGAGGGCGCTCATTATCCCAGAGTCTTCTTTAAAGATCAAAGCGATATCGACTTCTGCAACTAAAGCCCGCTTAAAGGTGGAGCGTCCTTGTGTTGGAAAGTCAATATTAGCCAATGAGAGCGCTGACTCGTTGGTAGTCAATATCTGCAGTGAAATCATGCAGACCACGCGTGGCCTAATTGCCATAAGTGTGTGGTTTTGTGGCAGTTTGTTGGCTTTGCTATACCTACCATTCTAATCGGACCCTACAGTTTACACCACAGTGAAATCAAGGCCATTTACTTAAAAAGCTGATGTTGGCACAGGGTGTAATGCTTGTAAAAACTGTGCATTTCATGCATAATATTGTCAAAACATTGATTCTCAAAAAAGCGTGATTATCCCCACGCTCCGAATTGGAGCGGGGGAGATTATGTGGTTATCTCCGCGTCTATCTGTCCGTCCTGGCCACTATCTCCTCCTACACCATTAGCACTAGAACCTTGAAACTCAAACATATGTGCGTCAGTACACTACATTGTATTTGTAATTTTGATCTGACCCCTGGGTCAAAAGCTGCGGCATGGGAACGCGCCATTTCTAGTTAAATTTGTAATCAGAAAGACACATCCAAATGTATCTCAATCGGGTGCATGTTTATCAAGGGGTAAAAATGACCAGATGTGGGATGTTGGCAGAGGAAATTGATCAGATATATAACATAGAATGTTCTTATTCTTACCATTTTTCACTAAGAATTTTTTTTTTTGATTTTTTTCTATGATTTTTTTCTGAGACCTTTTTTAGTTAAAAAACGTTCTTGTAAAATAAAACAAATTTAGTTCGGAAAACAATCTGTTATTGGCAAAAGCTAGATAAATTTTACAAAAGGTTTGGCAATGGTTCATGAAGGTTTGCGTGGCACAGTATTAGCCCATCGGCTTACGGATACTGACGAAACAGGTTCGAATACCCACGACGTCAGATTTTGTTGTTTTTTTGCAACTTTTTTTCTTACTATAAAAATGTGTTAAGTCTATTAAAAACATTAAAGATTTGTATTAAATTGTAAGCAATCATATCTAATGACATTTAAAAAAATGCCAAACTCAGTTAACAATTCCTTTTAATATGTAGATTAAATGGAAACAAGATTTTAAATTATCGTAGTTCCACAACTTGTTTCATATATGACATCATTTCAATAAATACAATAAATTTGTTTGTTATATTTTTTGCTAACTTTTTGCATACTCAGTTATGTGTTTGTAATAAAGAAAATCTCATTGTATTTGATTTTGAGATAACATACTTTTTCAATGTATTTATTAATGGGGTACGTTACTTTAAATAGTTTTAACGGATAAATATTCGTCTTGTTTCTTGCAGAAGACTGTCAAGATTTTTAGGGCTTTAATACTGTTAAACTTTGTTGCGGCAAATATTTACCTTGCAATTTTGGGAAGCAAGAGAGGGATTAAACTACAGTATTTTGATATTAATCTGCCACTTAGCTTCCAAAGTCATTTAGTCTCTTTAATAGTAATGATGTAATGATAATGTTAACTAAAACAAGAGCTTAAAAAACGTCTTGCCAATCAGAAATAAAAATTGTATCCTGGCATTTACTTGCTTGCAAAAAACAAGCTCCGGTGGTACATATTTATGATTTTCCGAATGTGGGATGGTTTTGAATATTTCACCTGTTCTTGTTTCATTTTTTGTACTTATAATAATTTTTTTTTATCTTTTTGATAGCCTTTCTGATTTTTATTTAGTCAACTGTTCCTTTAACATTTACCTCAGCTGAAACTTCCCAGTAATTTGCCTATAGACTTTCAAGGCTTTCTCGTTTATACTGTAAAGTTTGTGAATTTTTAGTTTTGTTCATTGACCAACAAGTACATGTACTAATTTTCATGAACTCAAGTTCATGAATCATTTATTGAACATGACATCCCAAGGTTGTGAGTTCATGAACATTTCTTGAAACTTTTGCAGGGAATAAATGCACATCTTGTATTAGGTCCTACCAATTTTCTTTCTTACTAATCAAGTGGCAATAAATATAAGTTATGACTTAATTAAAGCCACAACAAATTTACTTAATTTTAATTTATATATTTTTAGCTCACCTGATTGCTCAGGTGAGCTTTTGTGACCGGTCTTTGTCCATCGTCTGTCCGTCCGTCCACATTTGTTCATAAACACTCTAGAGGCCACATTTAGTGTCCGATCTTCATGAAACTTGGTCAGAACATTTGTCCCAATGATATCTCGATGGAGTTGGAAACTGGGTCATGCTGGGTCAAAAACTAGGTCACTTGGTCAAAAAAAGAAAAACCTTGTAAACACTGTAGAAGTCACATTTCATGCCCAATCTTCATGTAACTTTGTCAAAATGTTTGTTATAATGAAATGTTGGTTGAGTTCAAAAGTGGTTCTGGTCCGTTGAAAAACATGGCCGCCAGTGGGCGGGGCAGTTTTCCTTATTTGGCTATTGAGATACCTTGTAAACACTCTAGAGGCCACATTTTTTGTCCGATCTTCATGAAACTTGGTCAGAACATTTGTCCCAATGATATCTTGATGGAGTTGGAAACTGAGTCATGCTGGGTCAAAAACTAGGTCACTTGGTCAAAAAAAAGAAAAACCTTGTAAACACTGTAGAAGTAACATTTCATGCCCTATCTTCATGTAACTTTGACAAAATTTTTGTCTTAATGATATGTTGGTTGAGTTCAAAACTGGTTCTGGTCCGTTGAAAAACATGGCTGCCAGTGGGCGGGGCAGTTTTCCTTATTTGGCTATAGAGAAACCGTGTAAACACACTAGAAGTCACAATTTTTGCCCAATCATCATGAAAGTTGGACAAAAAATTGATTTTATTGATATCTCGGACGAGTTCAAAAATGGTCCAGATCGGTGAAAAACATGGCCGCCAGTGGGCGGGGCATTTTTCTCTATATGTATATAGTGAAAACATGTGAACACTCTAGAAGTCACATTTTTGGCCCAATTTTCATGAAATTTGGTCAGAACAATTGTTTCCTTGATACGAGAGTTGAGTTAACAAATGGTTCCGGTCAGTTGAATAACATGGCTGCCGGGGGGGCAGTTTTCTTATATTTATAATTATAGTAAAAAAAGCTTGTGAACACTCTAGAAGTCACATTTTTTGCCCAATCATCATGAAACTTGGTGAAATGATTGGTTTTATATATATCTCAGATGAGTTTGCAAATTGTCCCAATCGGTAAAAAAACATGGCCACCAGGGGGGGCAGATTTCCTTATGTGACTAGAGAGAAACCTTGTGATCGAACACTATAGAAGTCTCATTTTTTGCCTAATTATCGTGAAACTTAGTCAATACATTGGTTTTATTGATTTCTTGGACCAGTTGGAAAATGCCTCAGATTGGTGAAACACACTTTTTAGCTCACCTGATTGCTTAGGTGAGGTTTTAGAATTGGTCTTTGTCCGCCGTTCGTTCATCCACATTTGGTCTGTAAACACTCTAGCATTCACACTTCTCAAGCATTCTTTATGAAAGTTGCTGAAAGATCTCAGTCAAGTTTGATAATGAGCAAAATCACATAATTAATGCCATAATTATTGCCCTTAGATTGTCCAAATTTTTTATTATATTATGCAAAATCCTTGTAAACACTCTAGAGGTCACAATTTTGTTTCAGATTTTATGAATCTTGGTCAAAATATTTATTTCTGTAAGCAAAGTTTGATGTTTGGTAAGGGGGGTCAACTCAAAATATAGGTCACCAGGTAAAATCTTACAAAAACAAAAACACTCCATACACCAGAGTTTTGGTTCAATAATGATGAAACTTGACCAGGATGTTTGTCTGAACAATATCTAGCAGGGTTCGCACAGACTTTGAAAAGTGCTTGAAAATCAAGGTTTATCTTGAAAAGTGCTTAAAAACGATCTGGAGTCCTTAAAAGTGCTTATTTTCAACAATAGCCTTGAAAAGTGCTTAGAAAGTGCTTGAATTTGGCTTGAAAAGTGCTTGAAAATGAAATAACAACAATTAAAAATGTTAAAAACAGATTTATTATTTCCAAGCTTTCAGATAATTTCACGTCATATTGATCCGATGATATTGATCGCTCCACCTATCTGACCCACGCCAATTTTTGCGCGCTTTTTATCAGAACAAAGAAATTCATTTATTTCATGTAAAAGTTGTAACTTAAAATAGCTGTACACGATGCGTGCAAACCGTGTCAGATGATTTACACATGTTGCAATTCAACTGTCCTGACTCCTGATTGGGCGCTTATCTCATCAAATCTTTAAATAGAATCATATGAGGAAATTCATTTGAAAATTTCGAACGTTTGTGTTTATGACTCTAATGGTCTATATTACCCACCCATAATATGATTTTAAAAATGGAAATCGGGCATATATGGGATTATTGAGTAATGGATAAAGATGGGAGAAGTTGCATGTATGCGATTGAGACAGTTGAAACGTATGTATCGGGGAATCTGGAGACTCGGGATAATACGATTACTACAATCAGTTATGAGTTCTACTTGGCTTCAAACTGTTAATTGAATAATCAAACACTCAATTAAGGACATATCACTTTCTGAAATGGTCAGAAGTGGGTGGGGTAATGTAAAATAATAATTCCTTATATAAGCATTCTATATATAGTTTGGAACAATATGCACAATTAAAATAGCATATACTTCAGTGATACATGAACAAGTTATAATGAAGTCTTTCAAAAAGAGTAAATAATCACTTGTTTCATCTTATAAACCACTTTTTTCTTGAGCGTTCAAAGTCCTTATTTTCTTATTTTCTTCATAAATCCACTGATACCAGCTGGAACATACACCACTGTAGAACATAGTGTTAGAGTATTATTAAATATAACACACTAGAAACACTGAAAAAAACATCCATTTTTGTAAGAAACCTAATATAAAATGTTAATATAAGGAATAATTTTTTTACATAACCCCACCCACTTCTGACTGTTTCAGAAAGTGATATGTCCTTAACACTCCTCCAGGTGCGGTATCCTACAGCTAGGTGCGAACACTGTTTTCTTTTATATGCGGCGTTTTATAAGACAAAAAACATTGTCATGGGCATGGGTGTGAAATACATTATTCATTATCACTTTTCAATGAAAGGGATCAATACAATACGTTTATGTTGCATTATTTTATTTTAAGTGAACACGATGAACATGGCCGTATATATTATGGGTCTGCGGAGATTCGGGTATTCGCCTTATGGCAAACGGCCCTGCGACATTTGATCTGAACACTCATCGCGGGGTTCATATTGGTAAGCGAACACAGTGAGATGAACACCGCAGCGAGTGGCATTTGTTTAAGTACACGGTGCCTGTACTAAGGACAAAAATACATATTTTCATGTCTTTTCCATGAGTCCGAAGTTGTAGTTTTTTGCAGATTTAATTTAGTACAGGTCCGATCTGTTTATACTAGCAGGTAATGGATCGGTACGGGTTTTATAATGTAAGGGAGGTAACTACCACTCATCTGTCGCCAATTGGTCTACTTTGTTTTTTTTTGTATGCATTATGCCATTACGGTGCTGACAACTTGAAATATGCCAGTGAATAAGTGCATTTTCAGAAAGGGTTGTTTTTGAAGTACCCTTGGGTTATTGACAACGCCAATTCTAAGTATGCAGAACAGATATAGAGATGGCTAGTATGGGGGAATCCGTGTTGTAAAGCCACCAGAAGAGTGAACATTTAGAATACATATTCAATACAAATAACGGGTTTTGTTTTGGTATGTGTAATGCCTTTTGTCAATTACGGTACTAAATTATCATAATGAAATATCTTACTTTTGATTAAAACAGTTGTTACGGTATCAGGGAAGTGCTGTTGTAAGTCACAAATGATGTTAAGCAAGAAGGGACCAATTTAGCGAAAAATGTTGTCAGTATTGGACACTAAAATAATATACTAGTACATTTTTCAGTATGTCGGACTAAAAAAGTGCTTGAATTTGGATTTTTTCCCTTGAAAAAAGTGCTTAAAAAGTGCTTGAATTTCATTCAAGAAAATCTGTATGAACCCTGTCTAAGTCAAGTTTGACGTTTGGTAAAGATTAAATGAACCGACTCCTCTCAGGTGAGCGAACTAGGGCCATCTTGGCCCTCTTGTTTAATAAAGGGCATTACAAAGCTTGAAAATAAATGAATGAATTGCTAAATAATTCACTGATCATGGAGGTTGATGCTTACCAAGTAAACTATTACAAAATTGCCTTGTTTTTCTCATTTGTTGTACATCATTAAATAAGACAGACTCCACAGATAAGAGTCCATTACAAATGCCATGCTGTTAAATTATTATAAATTGGTGATTCACCCCACTGCTTGTGTTGAAAGTGTGGACTACGCCTGCAGTTTTGAAAAGTAAATATTATATATCTCTTTAGGTTGGTCAGATCACACCGCAGCTTGCATTGAAAGTGCTCCTGCAGTTATACAAGTCTATATTGTATTTCATGCAGTTAGACAAGTCTATATTATATATCATGCAGTTAGACAAGTCTTTATTATATATCCTGTAGTTAGACAAGTCTATATTATATATCACTTCAGGTTGGTCAGATCACACCACAGCTTGCATTGAAGGTGCTACTGCAGTTTGACAAGTCCATCAACCAGGCCCTGGCTAGTAGAGTGAAGACTCGAGTCTCGTTCAAGGTACAATAGCAGGGAGATTTTCTGTGTTAATGACTTTTGTAGTTAACTCACAATTTTATACAACTTAGAAACCATCAACCAGGCCCTGATCAGCAGAGTGAATACTCAAGTCTCTTTAGCTCGGCTGTTTTCAGAGAAAACCCGAGGAATAGTCCTTGCCAGCTCGTCCGCCTTCAACGTCGTGCTAAAACCTGGACATTTTGCTATAAAATCAAAATGCTTCGACCTACTACTTTGAAACTTCTTATGTAGATGCACCTTTATGAGTTATAAATGCCACACCCATTTTTGGGTCACTAGGTCAAAGGTCAAGGTCACTGTGACCACAAAAAAAAAAGTGACAACCTTTCATGTATTCAAACTGCACCCGCAGCCGAGCATTGGCACCTGTTATGCAGTTCTCTTGTTTAAGGTACAACACTGTTGAGGTTTTTTTTTGCAATCGAGGTCCATAGTTAACTTGCTCTTCTGTACTCATCTCATTAGGAAACTTAAGTGTCAAGTACCCCTAGCTTGAAAATATGAAGTTTCATTATAGAACATTTATTTATGAAAAAAAAAATTATATTTTGAGGAAAGGGTTCTAGCCTTCCATTATTGAATGTTCAATACCAAAATTTGGGATCATTTTAAGAGATTTTACCGATTGGGAAGTGAGATTTCTTGGCATAAATTTAATTTTGGTGAAAAAAGCATGAATTTAAGGATATTTTCCAAGGGTAAGTAGCCTATATTCAGCTAAAGCTCTTTTGATTTTTATGCCCCCGGATCGAAAGATCGGGGATATATTGTTTCTGGCCTGTCTGTCATTGTATGTGTGTGTGTGTCCCAAAACTTGAACCAAAACTTTAACCTTCTTCATAACTTTTGCAATATTGAACATAGCAACTTGATATTTGGCATGCATGTGTATCTCATGGAGCTGCACATTTTGAGTGGTGAAAGGTCAAGGTCATCCTTCAAGGTCAAAGGTAAAAAAAAAATCAAAAACTTTAACCAATACTTTAACCTTTTTACATAACTTTTGCAACATTGAACGTAGCAACTTGATATTTGGCATGCATGTGTATCTGATGGATCTGCACATTTTGAGTGGTGAAAGGTCAAGGTCATCCTTCAAGGTCAAAGGTTTTAAAAAAAATCAAAGCGGCGCATTAGGGGGCATTGTGTTTCTTACAAACACATCGCTTGTTTTTTATGTTATATATTTTAGATTAATGTAACAAAGCTATGAAAATATATTGAAATGTGTGTTAATGTGGAAAGAAATTATGCTTAGACATAGTTTCTTACTACAGAAAACTTTTTAAGGTAATAGCCAACTGTATAGAGTGCTGATGCTGGAATATATGTCTGATAACATTTTGAAATCATGCTGGTCCTACAGGGCAAGCTGAACACTTATCGGTTTTGTGACAACGTGTGGACGTTTGTTCTGAACACAGCTGAGTTCAAAGAAGTCCAGGAGATAGCCCGGGTCGACAAGGTGAAGATAGTGGCGTGTGACGGTAAAGGTGAGTGTATCAGGAATTATTCCATACAATTCTTCAGTATTTGTGCTGTATATATGCTTTTCAAGCAATGTTATTGTTGACCTTGACAAAGTGAAGATAGTGGCATGTGACGGTAAAGGTGAGTGTATCAGGAATTGTCCCATGCAACTTAACAATGTTTCAGAATAAATGCTGTATGTATGCTGTATTAGAAATGCTTTTGTTGAATCTTCTTCAATCATCTTCAAAACCCAAGGTTTGTACAGCCTTTTCAATTCTGTCAATAATTTGTATAACTCTTTAAATTGCTGCCTAATGAAAATACTTTTTAATTGAAGTTTGTTATTGTTTGTTTTGTTGGATTTTCAACAGTATTTCAGTCGCATTATGGCGCCCAGTTTATGAACTCACCTTTTCTGGGTTGACATGTTTACTACAAGTTCTCAGTGCACGTACTTATGTAAAAGAATCAGAGAAAGTGGGAGAATGGTAGGAGGAATTATTTTTTTACCAATATCCACATTTTATGTGGTTGAGCCCCGAATCAAACCGAGATCCATGGGTTTGAAGTCCAGTGCTCTTCCAAATAAGTTGATCAGTTATAATGTCATGATGTACATACATGTATCGCTCGAAAACTGTGTGTTTATATATATATATATATATATACATGTATATATATATATATATATATATATATATATATATATATATATATATATATATATATATATATATATATATATATATATATATATATATATATATCCCATGGTATTCAGAATATTTTAACTTCATGTACTTCATATTAATTTAGTGTCCTCTGCAAACTTTGTGGAACCTGTGTTGGATAAATTAAAATATGATAATAAAAAAATACAAATGGGCTCAATTAGAAAATTTCTTACGGGTACATTTTCCAATACATGATTATTTTATTTGTTGAATTTTCTTAAAATTCTTGGTCTAATTACCAGTGCAAATGTCTCATTTTTATTTATGAGTAATCAGTTTTGTTGTAGACTAATCTTCAAGAATTAAAATACATGAACCTCTTCATTTATTCATTGTGTTTTAGGCTAATTTTGCAACTCAATGTACATGGAAATATTTCTCTATTTCAGGGGCAGACAAATGATGGACTGAAGCAATCTCAATGCTTGCTGGCCTGGCTGTGATTGTTTGAACTGGCCTGGGGTGGGGATGTGAATCTGTCTTAAACGTGTGATCAGTGTTGTTACATGACAAATATTGCATCACATCATCATTGTCATTCAGTTTTCATAAGGATTGATTATTGGATTATTTTGTAACTTTAAACAATGTAAATTAATTTTTAATGTAAGAAATAGAAATTTTAAATGATGTAAGTTAATTTTAATTTAATACATAAGGACTTGGTGAAATTGCATTTTGCTTAAGTATCTTGTCAAATATTTACTATTGAATCTATTTTGAGACTTATTATCAAACATGTGATATTCATGCAGTTATAAAAGTTTTGATATTGCAAGTATTGTTATAGTCTAGAAAACAGGAATACTTCTAATGTAAGTTATTGATTCTAAATAGAACAATAATACATTGCTTTCTAAAGATGTTGTATCTTTCCTATGGTTTTTGTGTGTCTTAATTGCATAAAGGATAATACTGAACAGAATTAAGAAAAACATTCTTCTCACAGTACTCATTTTGCAGATCAGTTGTTGAATTACATGTAGACCAAACAGCTTAAGTTAATCTTATGTTTATTTATTATGCCCCCGAAGGAGGGCATATAGTTATCGGACCGTTCGTCCGTCCGTTTGTCTGTCTGTCTGTCTTTCAGTCACACTTTGCATTTAGGTTTTGAAAAATGCTCATTACTTCTATGTCCCTTCACATAGCAACTTGATATTTGGCATGCATGTGTATCTCATGGAGCTGCACATTTTGAGTGGTGAAAGGTCAAGGTCATCCTTCAAGGTCAAAGGTAGAAAAAACATGTATCAAAGCAGCGCAATAGGGGCATTGTGTTTTTGACAAAACACATCTCTTGATTTTGTGTGATATTATTGTTCATTTTTGTGATTTTCTTCAGCTTTTGTCAACCACATCATGGATTTCATTTATGACTCATTTAGAAATTGTGAAAAAGAAATACAATTGATTTGAAGGCGCATTTTCAGAATAAAAATATTCAGCATCACTGCAAAAATGTGCACAAAATACGAAAAATGTCCATAGTAAAACCTTAGTAACGTACTACAAGATGGTAGAAGGCAACAAGTGTTGCACACACGTCTAAGAACTAACTGTAGTTCTCTTAACAAACATTTATATGATAGAAATCTAGTTCCATCGCCGCTTTGTCAATGCGGAAAAATAAAAGACACTACTCACTTTTTTTTAATCTGTCCTTTACATGCAAATTTAAGATTAACTTTAGTGAGAACTATAGACCAATACACGGATATATCATTGCGCACATTATTGTATGGCAATGAAAATCTTTCCTTTGTAGATAATTTAGCTGTGTTTGATGCAGTACATAGTTTCATTGAAGGCTCGGGAAGTTTCGGGATGATATAACTATCGGTTCTCTTATTTTTTACATTTTCTTTTCTTAACAATTATTTCTTTGATTCTGCATTGTTTTCTTAAATACACTGTTACAATATTTAAAAAACAAAAACAAAACAATTTTGATTCCAACGATACTTACATACTTGTTTAACCTCGAATCATTATTCATTGCTTTGTGTTTAAAATGCAAATTACCGTCACTATGTATGTTAATATATTGCTGGGGAAAGGAACCCTACTAGCTTTGCTACCGTTCCAATCCTATAAACTTAAGATGTTTGTAAAATATCTTGTACACACATTCTAGAATAAATATGTTTAAACCAAGATGGTACAAAATTCAAGGCAGACTCAGTGTCTTGTTTACAAATGTAGTTAAGTATCTCATGTTTATTTTGTAGTAAACATTAATTCCCATGCGTACATTTAGTCCAACCCTGGTTATGTAAGCATCTTTTGCCATTAGTATTTTATTGTAAATTTGTAGTAAATTTTTCATGATTATATTGTAATCTAGTAATAATCTTAACACCAAGTTAATCATGTAACATTTTTTATTAAAACGTTGGAGTTAAGACAAGTTTTGGATGTTCTTATTTGTATGATATATTTTTTGTACATCCCATATTATGTTCAAATAAAGTGGTTATAACATAATGCACCTTCTTTTCTGAATTTTAATTTCAATTTTTTTATATAAAGCAGTATTGCTCAGTTTTTCACTTGTGTTTTTCCTCTCTGAATGTAACCACATTATGACAAATGATCCAGTAAAATGGGCAGCATATTTTAGATTTTATTATATATTCTTGTTTATTTTATACCTGTTCAAAATAATCACAAAGTACATAAATCCATGAAATACTTGTAAACCAACTAAGAATTCTGTTCTATGCTGCTTGCTATTGTTCAGGTTCTGTATAGCCATAATAGCCGGAAGTCATTAAAGCTTAAATAGAATAGATCATTACCAACCAGTCGAGCCGAATCGCTATCTGTGCTGGTGGGGAGGCGGAAAACTACAACGGGCGAGGCATGGTCAGGGGTGATAACCCCCAAAAAGGGTTAGGGTAAGGGTTAGGGGTCGGGTTAGGGTTGGGTTTAGGCAAACCCTAACCCGACCCCTAACACTAACCCTAACCCTCTAAACCCCCCCCCCCCCCTTGCGCAATACCATACCATGCCTCGCCCGTTGTCGTTTTCCGCCTCCCGTGCTGGTGACCTAACAAACTTTTTATTAAAAAAATCAGAACCAGTCAAATATTGCATTGAGGTACTAAAGGTACAAAACCCAACCGTATTTCATTGGTTAAAATTAAGTTTACTAGGTAAATTAAATGGTCACTTCAAATTCATACAACAAACTAAATAATTGTAATGTCAGGTACAATTGTCATCGCAGTTAAACAGAGTTTTAAACCAAACTAAAGGTGCTTGCTCGCATAGTTTTTTACAAGGATGGTGCTAGTTTGCTTTATGGAATATTATTAGATGATAGTGCAAGATACTGGAGGCAACCTCGAGGGTGTTATAGTTGCCCTGTGTGAAGCAACTAGTATTTTGCACCTCAGTTTACCCTTTCCTTCTCAGAAGCAAAGAAATTTGCTATGTGCAAACAGCATAAAACCAGAACAGCCTGCGAGTAACTCACAGTCTGTTCAGGTTATACATGTATGCTGTTTGCTGCTCATCAGTATCTGAGGGTTGGAAATGATGCCTTTAAAACTTGAATCTAGTAAGTCTTTAATTAAATTTAACGTTATAAGGGACTACAAATGCGTCAAAATACATATCTAAGTGGGAAAGGGTTAAATGTCTACTGCAAGAAAGACCCATTGTGATACATGTAGCATGGAATCAATTGTATGATGCCTCGAATTTAAAACCACTGTTTCACCTCAAGATCACCAATTGGATTGATTCATATCAGAGAAGTGTTGTTGCCTATAGGTGGAATCATGTACAAAAGAGGGCCAGGGTGCAGTCTAATTGAAGTTACAGCCACTTGAATAGTAACAACCTAAGCATAAAGGTGTTGTTACTTTTTTCATAGACATTGATATGAAATGTTAATGTTCAAGGAAAAATAATTTAGTAAGAATTTGAGATTAGCATGTTAAAATCGCTTTGTATGCCCACGGATCAAATGATCGGGGGTATATTGTTTTAGGCCAGTCTGTCTGTCACTCTGTCATTTTGTCCCAAAACTTTAACCTTGGTCATAACTTTTGCAAATTTCAAGATAGCATCTTGATATTTGGCATGCATGTGTATCTCATGGAGCTGCACATTTTGAGTGGTGAAAGGTCAAGGTCATCCTTCAAGGTCAAAGGTCAAATGTATGGCTTCAAACCGGCACAGTTTCTGACAAACACATCTCTTGTTTTATATTTTCATCGTACTTTAATAGCATACTGCCACCAGAATGCAAGGCCACCACAGTTCTATGAGCTGGGTTCTGGAAAAACGGGGCTTAATGTATGAGGGTTACATGTCATAACAGATTAATGAGCCTTTGAAGTCTTAACCCTTTGCATGCTGGGAAATTTGTCTTCTGCTAAAATGTCGTCTGCTGAATTTCTAAAATTAGCATTTTCTTTGATTTTTTTCAAAGAATACTATCAGAATAGCAAACAGTTTGGATCCTGATGAGACGCCACCTTCTGTGGCGTCTCATCTGGATCCAAACTGTTTGCAAAGGCCTTCAAAATTCGGTTCCCGCACTGAAAGGGTTAACAGGAACATCAGGGAAAACAATGAACGATTTTATTGACTTCTGTTCAAAGGAAGTGTCTTCTAAACAAAATCCAGTCTAAGAAGAAAGTATCAGCCCTGATTAGTCAGTGCACACTGCACAGGCTTATTTCAGATGATACTGTACCACATGCATAATGCCCAGTTTTTATTTGATGAGCAATTGTGGAAAAGTCATCCAAAAGTCAGTGCATACAACAAATACTTTTATTGCCCTATGGTAAAGAAGGAAAATGTTCACAAAAAATAACAAAGTTATAACTTTAAAACTAAAAACACCCAGAAAGTTTACAATAATATACTAAAATCATAGTCAAATAAAAAGTTATCAAAATATTCAAACAGACATTACGACTTTTATTATGCCCCCCTTCGAAGAAGAGGGGGTATATTGCTTTGCTCATGTCGGTCTGTCTGTCGGTCGGTCGGTCTGTCCGTCCACCAGGTGGTTGTCAGACGATAACTCAAGAACGCTTAGGCCTAGGATCATGAAACTTCATAGGTACATTGATCATGACTCACAGATGACCCCTATAGATTTTGAGGTCACTAGGTCAAAGGTCAAGGTCACTGTGACCAGAAATAGTAATATGGTTTCCGGATGATAATTCAAAAACGCTTATGCCTAGGATCATGAAACTTCATCGGTAGATTGATCATGACTAGCAGATGACCCCTATTGATTTTCAGGTCACTAGGTCAAAGGTCAAGGTCACGGTGACCCGAAATAGTAAAATGGTTTCCGGATGATAATTCAAGGACCCTTATGCCTAGGATCATGAAACTTGATAGGTAGATTGATCATGACTAGCAGATGACCCCTATTGATTTTCAGGTCACTAGGTCAAAGGTCAAGGTCACAGTGACCCGAAATAGTTATATGGTTTCCGGATGATAAATCAAGAACGCTTATGCCTAGGATCATGAAACTTGATAGGTACATTGATCATGACTGGCAGATGACCCCTATTGATTTTCAGGTCACTAGGTCAAAGGTCAAGGTCACAGTGACCCGAAATAGTAAAATGGTTTCCTGATGATAACTCAGGTAAGCTTATGGCTAGGATCATGAAACTTCATAGGTACATTGATCATGACTCGCAGATGACCCCTATTGATTTTCAGGTCACTAGGTCAAAGGTCAAGGTCACAGTGATAAAAAACATATTTACAAAATGGCTGTCACTACAACTTAGAGCCCATATGGGGGGCATGCATGTTTTACAAACAGCCCTTGTTAAAAAAGAAATACTGCATTTTAACCAGTCATCATAAAGTGAAGCAAATTGCAATTTTAACAGTGCCTTTTGTGTTTAACAAACATTGTAGCTTATTAGATTACAGAAAAATTCTAACAGACAATCATTTTGTTATACATTCATATAACAAAAATACATGATATTCAGTATCAGTAAACATTGTATGAAGTTACAAACATAAATTTAAGTGTAAATTAATTTTTTTTTAAACAACCACGGTACAGAATAGTAACAAAGCAAATCTTAAATTCACCACTGAACTTCACTAGTTTAACCCTTTCCTACTCAGAAGCAAAGTAAAAATGGCTATGTGCAAACAGCATAAAACCAGAACAGCTCATCAGAATCTAAATGTCGGCATTGAAGCCTTAAAGAGTTGAATCTAGTAAGAAAGGTCTTAAATTAAATATAACTTTCTAAGGGACTACAAATGCGTCAAAATACTTTTCTAAGTGGTAAAGGGTTAATGATCTATTTCAGACAGGTGATCTAAAAATAACTGAGGAAAATTCACCTGTCCATGATGTGGTTAGAAATAACTTATTTTCCTAAATTGCAACTCAGGTACAAAGTTTACTAATTTTTGTTAGAATGTTATTTGAAAAAAATACATAATAAGCTAATTTATATAAACATAAAATTATAGCCCTATTTGTTATATTGCCAGAATTAGTAACACATTAACACGTACTTACTAACTACATGTGTATTCATTTACTAATGTATCCATTGATTAAGTAAATTTCCTATTTAAAAAATATTAATTTCAGTAAGCATATTTTTAAATATTCTTTTTTCTATTTCCACCAAATTCTGGAACCTAAATTTGCTAAAATTGCTACATGCATCTTAAACATCAAGTACTGAATATTTGACCCGCATTATGCGAAAATGGGTCTTGTGACATATGCTGTCGCCGTAGCTGCAAACCAGCATGCACATTCGCACAGTATGGTCAGGACCTACGCTGACTGCTAATAAAGTCTTGCCTGGTTTTATAGTAGACAGTGCCTGTACTGTCTGGTCAGGAGCTACACTGGCCCCATATCGTAAAAGACAAATTTTCGCAAGACACAGCTCACATATTTAAAGTCTTATGATGATTAGGCTCACAAGACTGAATTACTTGGCAACATTTGCACTCAGGAGAAAAACTTTTTTTTTTAAGTTAAAATTTAAAAAATGCAATGAGGTGTTTATAATTCTAAACAGAAATAGCACTTTAAAACAAAATTTACAAAACAAAATAAAACAAACACAAAATATACTAGTATATCAAACACTTAAAATAAGAAGTCCAGTACAATGTCAAAACAATACTCTCACTAGTACAACTATTTATTACAATAACAAATTAAATCAATGCACAATTTATAAACTCTTTAATCGACAAATACCTGACAATACTTACAAGAGATGTGTAATGAGGTATTTCCAGGTGAAGGAGGTAATAATTGTATTTTAATTGGGGCTGATTTTGAAGAAACTTCATGACTTTTTCACAGTTGATGTACAGTGAAAAAAGAGGGTTTAACACAACTGTTTTGATGATCAAGAATTATTTAAGAATGCTGGACAAAAAATAAATCATTTTTCACTTTTAAATTGAATATAACCATAATTTTTATCAACTTAAAGGACTTATTTAAATGCTCTTTTTATAATTATGTAACTGAAATTCCTTAAATTTATAAGGAAAAGTATTCATGAACAACTGACAGCTAAAATGTCTCTGAAATATGTTAAGACAATAAATGAGTGAGGTGTGAAATGGAAATAGCGTTGAAGCGGTAAAACATAAGAAACATTTGAGGTAATCATAAAACCCAGTAATAGTAAATAATACATTAACAAAATCTTAATTAGTAGTCAATTGACATGCACTTTTATTGTACACTTTAGTTTGTGTGTGTAAAATGATCAATACAGACTGCCCTGCCTTTGTAACAAATAGGAAAACACATGATGAGTTAACTTGAGGTATTGACAGAGAAAATAACAGCAAAAGCTACAATATATACAAATTAACACTCGACAGAATGCAAGCATAAGGCCAGTACAGTGCAAGTAAACACAAGAGTTGATGTATGAATGAATGACAAAATACCTCGAATTAATTAAGTTATACTGAATGCAGTGTATATATATATATATATATAATTTTTTCCTTAATCTTTTTTTTCTTATCTAAAACATATAATTTTTTGTATGTATAAGACATCACTTCTGAAAATAACAATCTTTTCACCTAGTTAAAGTAAAAGCATTTTTGGCAAAATGAAGAAATCTCACTTTATAACATAACATATTTCATTCCCTGTTTAACAAGGCATATACTCTATTTCAACAACATTTTTAGTAACATGATTATATGAACTACTCAGCTTAATAACAATAACTAAAGTTCTAGTCCATTTCATGGACCGTAACAAATGTAACAACAATACATAACAAGTGAATGTAATACAAAATCTATACTGCACACAATTTATATAGGCGAAAATAAGTCAAAACATTATTAACACATAATTCAAAGTAAGTTCTACCAACAACTTTCTTTTAATATTCACAAATTTCTTGTATTGAAGTGAACTAGTCTTCCATCAATATATCAAGTCTGCCAATATATATATATATTTCCATAATTGTGAAAACCAATGCATAACAAACAAACAAAACTAATTTTAAAAAATTTCATTACTACTAGAAAGTCTACAAGTTCGGCACCGGTTTCTCAATAAAATCAACAACAAACGAGAGACTAGGACCCGTCTCTGAATAACCAACAACACGAAGTGCCAAACAGTAAACTTAACAACGTTGAAACAAGAAGGTCGGGACGGTCCAAGGTAACCCACCTGAGCTTCTGTTACACAAATTAGCTAATACTGTAATATCATCATTAGTCATGGGACATTTAGTTTAGTAAATGTTGTGGGTTGTCCGATACACTAATTTAACATCGAAATGACAGATGCAAATTCCTCTTTTTTTGCAAAATCCAATGTGACCGTTAGGAAATTAACAAGTATTTTCTTGAATTTAACCTACTGACTAACCTGTTAGAACCCACATCAGTCAGTTTCACAACTGGCTGACCTATTTAGGTCAGATACCACTAATATGCTTTGACCAATTTTCATAAAGAATTTCAAGTAATCTGACCTCTAGAATATTAAAAAGGTCAACTTTGCCCCCACATGATGGACACAATGTGATCACAAAGTCTCTCCGTGGCATATTTTGCTCAAATGAGATATAAATATATGAAACAAACTTTCCTCAATACTACGTTTATAGTCAAAGGAGTAAGACCCCTTTACTTAAGAACATTTTTATATTTGCTGTAAAACAGTTGAAATTCCATTACTGAGCTGTTTTGCCATTTGCAGAAATGCCTTTGTAGATGAACATGTACAAATTACAAGTGAATACATATACATGTAGCATGTATAAACAGAGTTATCAACAGTGTATATTGTAAACAGATATATGCAGCAACTGATGTGCTAACACAATTTTCTGTTATTTCCAAGTCGTAATGTAATGTAATATTATGCATATCTTGCCTTCTTAAAGGAATTACAGCTCAGTAACAAACAAATCAGCTGATTAACTTATGTTGTGATGAACACAACAGATTATAGCTAGCTGAAGTTAGTCTGACACAGACCTTGATGCATTCTTACTTGAACATACCTTTCAATTTGATGAATATCATGAAATAAATATTTTAATTCTAAAAAAATATAAATACATTTCCTGAATTTTGACAGATTTTTTCCAAAGAAAAGAATACAATAGAACATCTTTTACCCAATTCCTTTGAACTCGTTCCTTGTGAGGTATTTTTGTTGAAAAAGGTAGGACCCTATAATTTAATGATACCTGAAATCAAATTTTAATGTTCACATATATGAGTAGAACATAAACACAATGTAACATCTTAAATGTGAGCTTTGTAAATGATACATTTAATATTAACCCTTTCAGCGCTGGAACCGAATTTTGAAGGCCTTTGCAAACAGTTTGGATCCAGATGAGACGCCACAGAATGTGGCGTCTCATCAGAATCCAAACTGTTTGCTATTCTGATAGTATTCTTTGAAAAAAATCGAAGATAATGCTAATTTTAGAAATTCAGCAGATGACATTTTAGCAGACGACAAATTTCCCAGCATGCAAAGGGTTAATAACATAGTTCTAAGCTTTGTCCAAGATAAGCTTTGCCTATAAAATCTATACTTACAAAATTGTAGCATAGTATGTAAGTTACTCTAAAATGTAACATTTCAAATATTATTTCCTCTAATGGTTTATGGTTAAATAGACTATGATTTTTAATTCTTATGCCTTTCAATAAAACAATGACAGAGTTTGCTGCATCAGAATGAAAAAACATCCTTTGCTTATGATAAACACCGAAGATAAAATCTTATCAAATGTTATTTTGAATCTTACCTAACATGAAACCAGCTACTGCTATATATAATA
The DNA here is from genome assembly GCF_020536995.1 of Dreissena polymorpha. NCBI lineage: Eukaryota > Metazoa > Mollusca > Bivalvia > Myida > Dreissenidae > Dreissena > Dreissena polymorpha. The sequence continues at coordinate 151,738,615 of NC_068356.1, read as the reverse complement.
TAAACATTTGTGAATTTCGCTATTAAACTGTGTATTAACAAATTTTTTAACAATAGTTAACTAACACTTATTGAATATAGGTTAACTAACACTTAAACAAAGGCATGATAGAGTTTGTTGCAGCAGAACAAAACAACCTATCAGGTGAAAATGACAGCCATAGATGAAAGCTTTCAGCTTCATGCAATAACAATATCACAAATTCTGTAAATAACGTAACAATGCACTCCATTTCTTGTGAAAAACTTAATCAACTTTAATTATCATTGCAGCAAAAATACTGTCTCTATAACCATGCTTTTTACTAGTAAAGCAATACTATGAACATGTCTGTGTTTAAGGAACACTGAAAGTTTTTATGTTTGAAGAAAAGAGTTCTTGGCCCTTACAGAAGTTAAATAAAAGTCCCATAAGTGCCTGTGCAAATGAAATGTATGAGAATAATATCCCATTGAAATGTTTATATAAGTAATAGTTATGCTATTCTGTATTCTGAAAATAAAAAACATGCACTTAAATAACTTTAATACAATTATTAGCAAGTTCAGACTTAGTTCTTACAGTACAACTTAAGCCACAGATTATTTTCAAGCAATACTTTGCCATTCAATACATCAATTTGACAGCTGAATTTTGTACGCAATATTGAACAGGCAAACTGATTGCTGGCAAGATTGTTACAAATAATATTAATGGATTGGTAAAGTTCCGTTTTGTAGATAAAATTTGACAATGTCAGAATGTGATGTAACCATGTAGCACTAGAATGACAATAGTTTGTGGTTGTATCTACTGAAAAGAGAAGCTATGATATTTAACAATCCTGAAAGTAGCTGAAGCAAAATAAAACAAGAAAAAGAGAACAATCAATAACAACTAATCAATAGTGAATACAACATAAAGTCAATACAATACAATAACAGAAACCATTAGAACTTGTTACAACAGAAAAAAAACACAAAACCATAAATGTTAGCACAAAAACCATAACTTTTAGCACTAAACAACAAGAAAAGTCAGCAACATAACAGTCTTTGAAATTCACAATCACCTGTTTGCCGAGGTGATCACCTGTTTGCCGATGTGATTTTTAAATGAAATCAGACAAATCAGACAACAACAAATCCAATGATTGCCTGCCCAGCAAAAACAATATTATTGCAAGAAATCAGACATTAAAAAAGTTGAACATTTCTTTATTAATCAATGGTATACTACTTTCAATTTTCTATTGGATTACATTAGAAAATAGCATAATGCATCAAGTTGTTACACATCTAATAGATTTATCAAATTTTGACTTATTGAAGACTTACGTTTTTTTTGCGGACAAGCAAAATCAACATGCATAAGCAGAGAAAAATTAATTTTTGTTTATAGCGATGCCTAAATTAACAAGTAAATATGAATGCTTTTTTTTTTTACTTTTATGAAGTCATTATTGAAAATACCTGTATTCTGCACACTCATTTTAAATCAGGTATCCCATTTCCCCATTTGTTTTCTTACTAATAAATTCAGACTTGTAAAATTAGTTTTGGAATTGTTAAAATTGTAAGGTAACAAGTGGAATAGGGAAGTCATTTTGAAAATGCTAATTTCAAATACTGATACAATATAAAAGATAAATCATAACATAAAAAATAAGCACACTGATTTCATACAAAACAACACAGAAAACAAATTAAAACAGTTGTCAAAACGTGCCATGTACCTATCAATTCAACCATGTGAAAGTCTTAACAACTGACTTGTAACCTGATTTTTGTAATGAATTGTTTTTTTTTCAAATATAATTATGTTCAAAACCCTACATTAATCTAAAAACAATAATATAAGCTAACTATTTTAAAGTAATGATTGTGTTTGTTTTGTAAACCATTATAAATATATGTGATCACTTCAAATAAATATGGGACGACATATATTTGATTCCTTAACATTATCACAGCTTTTAACACTCTTAAAATATGTATTTCATTTTTTCTATGCTAAATTTTAGAATTAAAGCTATATATCTTAAAATGTAACATTTATATAAAGTAGAACAAACAGGTATAAAAATTATCTGTAATAATTTTGTCTAAAATAAAAATCTTAAAATACAAAGACAACAATTTTGAACTGCAATAACTGTCTTTTTATACTTAACAATTTGTCAAGTTAAATTTTCATCAATAAAATAAAAAGAAGTATAATTTAAAATCATCAACAGTCATGCCATTTCATCTTTAAGTTATTCAATGGTGAAAGTGAATTTATACATAGCATACAACGTAAACTGACATTTTTTTGTCACAAAGGCCACTTGAATTTTCTCAAACTAATTTTAGCATGTATAAATCCATGAAACAAATTTAAGATGTTATTCATTATAAACAAAAGGGCTGAACATATCACTTAATACAAGCAACAGCTAAATGTGATTACATAAAATACAATCTGTGAAACTAAAAACACAGCTTTGAGGTATGCATTTTTTGTTAACAAATGTATCGCTTCATTTTTTTAAATTTTAAAACTGAGTTATACTTTTAATAAAAATGGGTGCTAAGAGATGACATATATGAAGATGATGCCTATGATTCAATGACAAAATCCATAAAGCTTGATGATATAACCATACAAATCAGAAAATAGAGAAAACAGGAAAGATCAACTTTGGTATAAACAATTCTATTAAAAAAAAACATTTTTAACAGTTTACAACGACGACTTGTTTTCATTAATTAAAATACTTCTTATAAAGAGATCTACAGTTATTCTTGCAAAAACAAAACAGAATGTACAATCTTGGCATACAAAGGACAATTTAAACTTGGTAACACTTGCTTTATTTCAACACTTATGGTGACTATTCTCAGCGGGAAATCTTCACACTGCTTTAGTTGACCTTCTAATATATAGGAGAACACTGTTTTTCTCCCGGAAACTGAAAACACTGCTAAGTTTGATCTTTTTTTATCAAGAAACTGTAAACACTTCTTAGTTTGACTTTTTTTCATCTGGAAAGTACATCTTGGAAAAGAGATCAACATGATTCTTAGAGAAGTGATATCTTCGGTCCACCTCGTACTTAAACTGCTGATTACACACCTGACACTTGTACGGCTTCACATTAGCATGAATACGCATGTGTGCCGTCGTGTTGTTCATATGCCTTATCACACGACAGCATATACGACACTGGTACCCAGTCGAGACTTTTATAAAATTCCCTTTCCCGTATTTTTTTGTCCCATCCCCACCCCCTGCTCCACTTCCCCCGGCCCCTCCCTGAACCATCCGCTCGTAATCGGCATCTTCCCCCTGATTGGCTGACTGGAGCCCCTGAAGCCCAGCCCCTTCTGGCATCTCCTCCCCAACTATCGTGTATACATCATCAGCAGACATCTTACGTTTCTTGTTGCTTAGGTCCAGACCTGCACAAATATTTAAAATTTGTTAGTACAACAGGTTGCAAATGAAATGTATACATACAATATATGCTTTAAAATTAATTGAAAAAAAAAAATATATGGATCGTGCTCTATGAAAAGGGGGTTTAATGCATGTGCATAAAGTGTCGTCCCAGATAGGCCTGTTCAGTCAGCACAGGCTAATCAGGGACGGCACTTTCCGCCTAAGCTGGAATTTTGCTATTAAGAGACTTCATTCAAACAAAAACAAGGGACAAACCAAAACCAGGTTTTCAATTTGAAAAAAGTCTGATAAAAGGAGACAACTCAAACTGAACTGATTGTTTATAATTAACCCCCTTTGTTTATAATAAATATATTTTTAGTCGTGGCGACCTTGTCCTTGGAGATGTTGACGTAATTCTTTCGTGCGACACACCGTCCAATGATGGTGAACAAATGTGCCATATGATTTTAAAATCTCACAATGAATGGCATAGTTATGGCCCGGACAAGCTCATTTATGGCCATTTTTGACCTTTGAACTCAAAGTGTGACCTAGACCTTGAAGATATCGACGTAATTCTTGAGCGTGACACACCATCTAATGACGGTGAACAAATGTGCCAAATGATTTTAAAATCTCACAATGAACTACAAAGTTATGGCCCAGACAAGCTTGTTTCGCCCGCCCGCCAGCCAGCCCGCCCGCCAGCCGACATTCACCAATCTAATAACCAGTTTTTTCCTTTGGAAAACCTGCTTAAAAATCTTAAAAGTACAAAGTGTCGTCCCTGATTAGCCTGTGCAGACTGCACAGGCTAATCTGGGACGACACTTTACGAACATGCATTAAACCCCGTTTTCCCAGAGCGATGCTCAAAAATAAGAAAAAAAAGATCCAGACCTTCTCTTGCATCCTCGTCTCCTTTGTCATCATCATCAATCACAAGTGGTGTGTCCAGGTTTTCAGCAAAACTCGAGCTCGGACAGCGCGCCCGCCCTGCGTGGTTTGAGATCTCGTGCGAAGCAAGGCTGTGAAACTCGCTTAACGACTGACTGCGTTCCCGCTGTGAGAAAGGTCGACCTGCAGCGATTCATATTTTGCTTTAAATTTTCCACACTGTACCATTCTGATTGAGAAAATAGGGCAATAAACAAGGAAATTGGGAAATAAAACAATATTAATATGATTACCAGAAAAAAAACTCCCAATTGTTTATAAGTGCATGTTTAACTGCATTTATAAATATAAATTTTAAAGTGCTATGAAATTATATTGCTATATAATTAACTCAAGAAACCTTATTGGAAAAGTTTGGCTATTTGGGGAGGAATTTTTGTTAGATTGTTTAGAAAAAATGTAAGTTTTTGCCATTGGCAAACAGCCTGTAAGAGGCTGTATTTTTGGTTTAAAACAAGAGATGTGTTTGTCAGAAACACAATGCCCTCTTCTGCGCCTCTTTGAAGCCATATATTTGACCTTTGACCTTGAAGGATGACCTTGACCTTTCATCACTCAAAATGTGTGGCTCCATGAGATACACATGCAAGCCAAACATAAAGTTGCTGTCTGAAGAGACATAGAAGTTATGAGCATTTTTCGAAACCTAAATCAAAACCTAAATGGGAAGCGTGACGGAAAGACAGACAGACGGATGGACGATCCGATCACTATATGCCCTCCTTCGGGGGGCATAAAAAAACACTGACCTGGTGGTATAAACTGCCGCTGTACAGGTGCGAACATCCCCACACTGGACTGGAACAAGCTCTGCTGTATCTTCACAGCCTCCTCGAACGACTTTGATATGTCGGACTGTGCCAGCAGGTCGGCAGCTGATTTTAGACTCTCCATTGTTGCCCCAGATTGCTCTCGTTCCTTACCCTCGCCTGCGTTATCGTACGAATGTAGCCCCAGCAAGTCACTTCCCCGTCTCTCCTGACTATCTTTCCCTTGTTTCCTTGCAACCCCTGACACACCTGACACAGACCCACTTCCAGAACCATGACGCTGATTGTACATTTTCGATTCCATTTTCTTCGGCAGGCGATATATCTCCCCCAGTTCAGACTGGTACTCCCGACCTTCCGTCAGCGACGAGTAAGGCTCGGACGGTACGGTTCCCGACGTCTGAGACTGGGACGACTGAGACTGATTTCCGTGTTCTGGAGGTAGTAATGCTGACTTGTATTTTAATGAAGAAGATGCCGGGTCAAGTCGGTCTCTATCATAGCTCTGAACCAGTCTGTAGCCAGACTCACTGTCAGATTGGGTCACAGTTTCCTCGGATATCTGTGGGGTGCCCAGTGCCCTCTCTGAGTAACCAGTCAGAGGTTTCTTGTAGTACGTAAACACAGCGTCACACGTGCTGGGCGTGGAAGGGGAGTGGTCGCCACCCTGACTACTGCTGCTGGACCGCCCATGCCCACCTGAAACATGAACATGAGCAATAGGATTGTTGGTTTTGGGAAGATTTAAGTGTTACTATTGCATTATTACATCACCAGACACCAATTTGTTAAACTTGTTCAACAGATATACTCCCAGATATAAAAGTGACCAACAGGTTGACTACAATATATAAAACTTTACAGGTCAGTAACTTGAGTAAATGTTGAATTGTTTGCATTAAAATAATAGTTAACATAATACAGATTATAAGAAATACCGGTAATTCTTATTAAATAACTTTACTACTTTTGTCATAATGTAAACACATAGAAACTGAAAGTGAAAAGCCAAAATTAAACAAGAGGGCCTGAAAGGCCCAAGGTATCCCCCGCAACATATGCTTTGTTTGAGGATGGGTGCAAATTGGACGGATGAACATAATGATAGATGGACGGACGGAGGACAATAACACAAAACTAAGACAGAGGAAGGTTCTTAAGCCTTCACAATTTATTTAGGTGAATTAATAAGTCGTGCGTTTTCCACAAAAACATTCAACGTTTACATACGCTCAATTTTCAGAGTGTTGCAGAGTGAACACAACATCTGCCATGACATACCTGGAAATGTTTTGATGGTTAATCATTTATCATTGGGTACGGGAATCATTGGTGTCATTTTGGAAACATGATTAGTCACATGTATTCACTTTGTAAATCATACTTCATTTCCATGATGATGTTTGAGAGGATGATGATTTACTTCATAAATATAATAGCCTATAGTAAAAAGAACTTTTTCAAGATACAAAGGGCCATAAGTCTGTTTTTAACAGATGGTGTACAATGCCATTTGGCGTGCATCATCCTCTTATGCATATATATACTCATACCAAGTTTAAATGAAATATGCCAAAGCGCTTCCAAGTTATGGCTCCGGACACAAAAGTGCCTTTAGTAAAAAGTCTGTTTTTAACAAATGGTGTACAATGCCATTTGGCGTGCATCATCCTCTTATGCATATATATACTCATACCAAGTTTAAATGAAATCCGCCAAAGCACTTCCAAGATATGGCTCCAGACACAAAAGTGCCTATAGTAAAAAGCATTTTTTCAAGATACAAACTGCCATAAGTCTGTTTTTAACAGATGGTGTACAATGCCATTTGGCGTGCATCATCTTCTTATGCATATATATACTCATACCAAGTTTCAATGAAATCCGCGAAAGAACTTCCAAGATATGGCTCCGGACACTAAAAAGCATTTTTTCAAGATACAAAGGGCCATAAGTCTGTTTTTAACAGATGGTGTACAATGCCATTTGGCGTGCATCATCCTCTTATGCATATATATACTCATACCAAGTTTAAATGAAATCCACCAAAGAACTTCCAAGATATGGCTCCGGACACAAAAGTGCCGGACGGACGGACAGCCGGACGGACGGACGGACAACGCCAAAACAATATCCCTCCGCCTCTGGCGGGGGATAATAATAAATAACAATTTGTGTCAGAGATCTGCACTAGACACACCTGTGTTGGTTCCAGCAGCCAGGTTGATGGCCCCTTGTTCCATCATCTCCGAGTCCGAGACCCCACATCCACCACCACCACTGGTCCCCATGCTCCCTTTGAAATCCTCTGCAACCGAGCTGGGAACCACAAACCCCAGCTTCCTAGGCGGAGGAACGAGCTCAAACATGGGCGGCAGCCGCTGATGATCCAACCCCCCACAGGAAAACCCTCCGGAGTGTGTTGGATACTTCTTATACTGGCCCTCTGATGGACTAGATATGGAAATCTGCCGTATATGCTCCAGGCTTTCAGTCATTGGACTCTTAGCGGACTGTTTGGACTTCTCGGACTCCTGCGCGGTTCGGCTCGTCGGACTCCTGTTCATTCCCATGTGCCGGTTCCCAGTTGGCTCCAGGGAGACAGATCCGGCAGTCTCGGGCCAGGTACCGGACGATTCCCCGAGCGATCTCGGTGTGTCAGGATAGTCCTGGCTGGTAAGCATGGCCACGTCTTCCTCCAGTGATTTTGAACTGGCACTACTTTTTCTCCGATCGGGTGAGAACACAGAGTCTGAGGTACTACTTTCACGTTCATAACGCGCCCTAATAACGTCCGTCTAAAAGGCAACAGCTTCCTTTTATTCAATCAGAAACAAAAATACGTTCCAGTAAGGCATACAAAAAATCCAGAGAAATTCACCCTGCTCTACTTGCAAGAAGGTCCAACAATAGCACTGCATAGCGGGTGCCAAAGCTCGGCTGTGGGTGCAGTTTTTAATTAATGAAAGCTTGTCAGAAGTCAACTTGACCTTTGACCCTGTGACCCAAAAATGGGTGTAGCGTGCAGAACTCATCAAGGTGCATCTACATATGAAGTTTCAAAGTTGTATGTGGAAGCACTTTGATTTTAGAGCCTATGTTACGGTTTTAACACAACGAGGACGGCAGACAGAGGACGGCAGACGCAGGATGGCAGACGACAAGCTGGCTATGACAATACCTCAGGTTTTCTCCGAAAACAGCCCAGCTAATAAATCACTTGCAATGACACTTATTAATCTGCTTGCATGGATTGTTTTGATATTGAATATTTATTTCTCATTATTAACAGCTAGGATTTTTTTATTGAAAGACATTCTGCATTATTGACACACGGTAAATTTTGGCTTCTCTGTTTATCAGAAATTATTTACTGGGTACTGATATAATAATTAAACCAACTATGTCAATTTTGAAACAAGAGCACCGCCTTGCGGGTGCAGACCGCTCATCTTTTTCTTTTTAAAGGTGTAGGGACCTATCTCAATTTCAATCACAAAGGAGGGAGGGGTGGAGTGGAGAAGGGTGTATAGTGTGGGGGTGTGGTCATTTATTACATTATCTTCCAAAAATGCAAAAAAATATCTTTTTGGGGGGGGGGGATTCTTGGGTGGGATGGTTGGACAGTATTTCAAAAATGAAATAATAAAAATAAATATTTGTGTTTTACCATGTTTGAAAAAAACAAGAGATGTGTTTGTCAGAAACACAATGCCCCCTATTGCGCCGCTTTGAAAAAAAAATAAATAAAAAATTACCTTTGACCTTTAAGGATGACCTTGACCTTGAACTGCCACCATTCAAAATGTGCAGCTTTATGAGAACGCCGCTTTGAAATAAAAAAATTACCTTTGACCTTGAAGGATGACCCTGAACTTGAAGGATGACCTTGACCTTGAACTTCCACCACTCAAAATGTGCAGCTTCATGATAACACTGCTTTGAAAAAAAAAAATTGACCTTTGAAGGATGACCTTGACCTTGAAGAATGACCTTGACCTTGAACTTCCACTACTCGAAATGTGGAGCTTCATGAGAACGCTGCTTTGAATTAAAAACAAAAATTGATCTTGACCTTGAAGGATGACCTTGACCTTGAAGGATGACCTTGATTTTGAAGGATGACCTTGACCTTGAATTTACACCACTCAAAATGTGCAGCTTCATGAGAACGCTGCTTTGAATTATTTTTTATTTATTTTTTATACCTTGAAGGATGACCTTGACCTTGAACTTCCACCACTCAAAATGTGCAGCTTCATGAGATTCACATGCATGCCAAATATCAAGTTGTTATCTTCAATATTAAAAAAGTTATGGCCAATGTTAAAGTTTTCGGATGGACAGACGCCATATATTTGACATTTGACCTTGAAGGATGACCTTGACCTTCACCTTTCACCACTCAAAATGTTCAGCTCCATGAGATACACATGCATGCCAAATATTAAGTTGCTATCTTCAATATTGAAAAAGTTATGGCCAATGTTAAAATTTTCGGACGGACAGACACCATAAATTTGACATTTGACCTTGAAGGATAACCTTGACCTTTCACCACTCAAAATGTGCAGCTCCATGAGATACACATGAATGCCAAATATCAAGTTGCTATCTTCAAAAGTGAAAAAGTTATGGCCAATGTTAAAGTTTTTTTCGAACGGACAGACTGACTGACATACTGACGGCCAGTGCATCTGCTATATGCCACCCTACCAGGGGCATAAAAATTATTTTTTGGGGTGGGGGGTGGGGGGGGGGGGTATAGTGTGAGGGTGTGGTGGTCATTTATTAGATGATCTTTAATTTAAAAAAAAAATATGGGGGGGGTTGAGGGGGGATTCAGTGATGATAATAGCTCATAATTTTTTTTCCAAAAATAGATTAGCTAATAAATGATAGAAACATAACTGTATAAAAACTGTTTAGATTTATTGCAGCGCCATCCACAAATCAAAAGCATTTCTCACAGCCTGATTTGACAAATATTTTACTGTGCCCGTAACATCATTGCCCGTATTCAAACATAATTAAAGTTTCTTTGTGTAAAAAGTTTTGGTCTTTCTACAATTTAGTTTTTACAATTTAGCCCACTGGCGGCTATGTTTTTTCACTGACCTGGACCATTTTCAAACTCGTCAGAGATATAATAAAACCAATGTTTTGACCAACTTTCATGATGATTGGGCAAAAATTGTAACTTCTAGAGTGTTTACAAGGTTTTCCTATAGCCAAATAAGGAAAACTGCCCCACCCACTGGCGGCAATGTTTTTCAACGGACCGAAACCACTTTTGAACTCTACCAACATTTCATTAAGGCAAACATTTTGACCAAATTTCATGAAAATTGGGCCAAAAATTTGACTTCTAGAGTGTTCACATGTTTTCACTATATACATATAGAAAAAAAAGCCACACCCACTGGCGGCCATATTTTTTCACTGATCTGGACCATTTTCGAACTCGTCAGAGATATAATAAAACCAATGTTTGACCAACTTTCATGATGATTGGGCAAAAATTGTGACTTCTAGAGTGTTTACAAGGTTTTTTCTATAGCCAAATAAGGAAAACTTCCCTGCCAACTGGCGGCCATGTTTTTCAACGGACCGAAACCACTTTTGAACTCAAATAACATATCATTAAGGCAAACATTTTGACCAAATTTCATGAAAATTGGGCCAAAAATTTGACTTTTAGAGCGTTCACTTGTTTTCACTATATACATATACATATAGAGACAAATGCCCTGCCCACTGGCGGCCATGTTTTTTCACCGATATGAACCATTTTCGAACTCATCCGAGATATCAATAAAACCTATGTTTTGACCAACTTTCATGATGATTGGGCAAAAATTGTGACTTCTAGAGTGTTTACAAGGTTTCTCTATAGACAAATAAGGAAAACTGCCCCGCCCATTGGCGGCCATGTTTATCAACGGACCGGAACCATTTTTAAACTCAACCAACATATCAATAAGGCAAACATTTTGACAAAGTTACATGAAGATTGTGCATAAAATGTGACTTCTACAGTGTTTACAAGGTTTTTCTTTTTTTTGACCTAGTTAAGGGTATCACGTTTTAACGTTTAAACGATGGCGTTTCGTGTTTTGCTCAAAAACGTTTACAAAAACAGTAAAAGTTTAAACGACAGTCAATGTCAACAGAATCCATTTTAGTTCATTACATTACAATGTTGAAAAACTCATTAAAAGCTGCTGAAAAAGACTCGTATTTTTTGTATCACGTGCGCCAGATGGCCCTTATTCACAGTACCGTAGACATAACAATACACCTGTACGACCTAGACGTCTTGAATATTTAACCCGCATCGGCACGAAGTGCTCAGGAAAAGTTTCCCGCTATTTCTTGCATGATAATGCCCCTAATCGTCTTGAACATTCAACGCGCGTCAGCATGAAGTGCATGAGGAAAATTTCCCGCCGTTTATTCATCGGCATTCATTTTTAATTTAATGAACAGACACTCGTTTTGATGTACATCTTGTTAAGTAAAACAATATAAAAAAATAACACCCTGTACTCTTATTGAAGAAATGTGGGTTAAATATTAATTCATCTTTGTTACAAAATATAACGGCATGTAAATAGAAAACGCATAACCCAATGGTTAGACAACGACGAGAACAGTTGGTTTTAATATGAAGTCATTGTGCGAATGGGTTATGAACTAAATATAACTTCCGGAAATAATCACTACTTTCAGTTTGGAAATGTGATGGCACTGATGCTTTTAAAACGGACGTATGGATACCGTTTAAACGGTATCGTTTCGTTTTTTTCATTTCGTTTTAACGTTTTGAAAAATCTGTAAACGTGATACCCTTAGACCTAGTGACCTAGTTTTTGACCCATCATGACCCAGTTTCGACCTCGATCGAGATATCATTGGGACAAATCTTCTGACCAAGTTTCATGAAGTTTGGACAATAAATGTCGCCTCTAGAGTGTTTAAACACAAATGTGGACGACGGACAGACGGACGGACGACGGACAAAGACAGGTCACAAAAGCTCACCTGAGTAATCAGGTGAGCTTAAAATGCAATGCAAATAAATATTGTCTCTATGCATACATTAAAAGGTTTAGCCAAGAAAAAGCTATTTTTCTGGTACATAGTATGTTAATCAGAAGTGCCCCAAGCAAATGGCCCCTTAAATGTGTGGTTTGCCTGGTTTGCCCCAAGATTTCCTGCAATGTCTTGTCTGGCCTTTTTTTTTCGAGAAGTATTGAAAATAACGGCCCCAAAATTGTCAAAAAAAGCCTGGTCAGGAGCTAGCTGTCCATTGAACTGCACAACAGCGCAGGCTGGTCTGAGCTAAGCTGGTCACATATGACATAAAACCCTTTTTCGCCTGTTCTCACCCTACTATATGGAGACACTGAGGTAACAAGTGAGGGAGAGAGGAGGGTGTTCTCGCTGTAGGAACTGCGTTGAGGTAGATGGTCGGATTCATCATCCACGGAGAAACGACGCGTCTCTGAAAGTGTAGAAATCAAAGCAAAGTTATTGATGTGTGGATTTCCAATGACTTGGAATAATGTTGGATTTAAGTCTTAATTAAAATGAGACATTTTTACAGATTGGCATATCAAGATTGATAATTACTTCTGATTATATCAAAGGTCCAAACAGAGTTAACAAAAACAAATTTTAGATCATTCAAGAGGAATGTATAACCTACTGTAAAACCATTAAATTTCGTGCGGTACGAATTTTCGTGCATATTTCGTTGTTCCGCTGAACCATGAATTCAAGTACCAACGATTATTTTTACATTTTTAATCCGAAATCGGTCCTTTCCGAATGTCATTTTCGACATTCTCTATTGTTGTCGGTTATCCAAGATATTTGATTGAGATATGCTAGGTAATACAATATGTTGTTTTCTTGATAGGTGTTTGGGTAATAATACTTTTTAAATCAAGCATGGAATTTAAACTGTACATCAACGATTGTTCTCTTTTACGTGACATCGTCAAATTAACAGTTTGCAGATTTATCACATATGTCAATTAGTGCCAATTAAAGTTAAAAGAGACATAAGTTAAACAGTTTTCACACCTGTTTTTTGGGGACCTTATTACTCAATTGTTACTACTAGGGGACCAATTGAGCAGAGAATTGCAAATATTGTCAAAACAACATTGATGGCAATAAGTGAGCGGGGACCCACAAGAGCGCCACTTATTCGCTCTTATCGACAATTATCGGCAACACTTTCATGCTTCAGTGCACATTAACCTCAAGCCTTGCTGTCAACACAGATTAGCAGATTATTCTTCATTATTACTCTGGTTGTTTTAATAAAAGTTTAATTATTATCAGGGATCATATTTTTTCGGTTTTGTCGGTCCTAGACCGATTGGGGTCATGAAAGACCGATTGAAAATCCCAAACAGTCGGTCCTATTCTGTTTGCTAAAATTCGCATGTCATGAAATCGATTACACAGTGAACACCCCCTATTTACATTCTTATCACGATTAGGTGTGATATACCATTCGCTGCAGTCTCTAAACCGGTCAGGACCAGTTTATTGCATGTCAGCCGACTAGTATGACCCCAAGCAGCGAAGATTCGCGCAGTTGTGTATTAGTCATGCGTGAATAACCCGTGTCAATATCAATCGATAATTTCAATGGCTTATACCTAGCACACTAATTAATCGGTCCGTAATGTGTACTCGTCCACGATAAAATCGTTGACAGTTACTTCGGAGATGGAAATCTTGATGTTATCCTCGTGGAAATTGTGCATTTCATGCATGAAACAGTAAACTTTCATATAAACAAAGAAGAAAATCGGATATTCTGCAATAATTGTGGGCGGACCTTATACACTTAAAGCACGCGCTGTAACTAAACAAAACAAGCCGATACATTTTCCACCACCGAATAATACGGCAATAAATGAATGAAAGTCGCGGATCTGATCGACAGAACAGCCGAAAGTTATTTTATGGGCGGAACTTCACACAAGTACACAAGAAAAATAATATACATTGTATAAAGCTTTAGTAAAAATCATGTTAGAATGAAAATAATACGTGTACTTTATTGTTTGTTGTTGAATAACCACGACCGGAAGTTTAGAGATCGCGGTGGTGTAGCGATCGGGAGTTCGTGGGTTCGAACCCCACTCGGGGTGCATTCTCATTAACTCCTCCATAGACACCTAGTACTGGTTCTTCCCAGGAAACGGACTCGATAATGTCCCTCTGCCTATAATGCTAGAAAGAGCGGTTGGCAGTATACAAAGAAAGAAAAAGATGCGTGGTATCAAATCACACAGATTAATAATATTGACAACGATGAAAAAAAAGTGAGATAAAACAGCACGCGAAAAACGGAGCGTATATTGACTCATCTAGAGTCCGTGCACGAAACAACAATGAAATAGCAAATGATAAAACCAATTGAGAAAACTCGTATTTACCGTTTAAAAAAAATGCCTAAGGGAATTTAACTTGTACTTTTATTATACCACCTTCATATATTTTTACGTAATTTGTCATGATTTCGGATATAAATTTTCGGACAAATTTTCCCCAGTTAAATCCAGACCGATTGATGTTGCCGGAAAATATGATCCCTGATTATTATGAATGTCAATCTTTCCCCAAAATTTGAAATCCACGAAATAACGTGTCAACAAATTAGTTGTTTTTATTAAACCACGAAGTTTCATACCTACGAATTTCTATATGTTTACAGTATTTTTCAAAGTCATGTTGGCATTTCTTAGACAATTTAGCAAAAATGTGATTTGAGTTTGAGTGGTATAAAATAACTGATATGCCATTGTTGCAAAGCAGTGCACCAGCTAGGCCTAAATGGAAGGTTGCCCCGCCCTGTCGTTTCGAAGCCACGCCCTGCTGTTCCAAGGCAATGCCATTAATGTTACAATTACATTTACATATTCAGTGATTTTTTTACCTGTGAGTCCTGCGTCCTGGACTCACAAAAACGTCTGGGGATGCAAAGTTTCGAATTATGTGAGTCCCAAAAATGCATTGAAATTTCTAAAAAAATAATATCGTCTAATAGTTGGACTCATTCTTTCAATTCCGGGACTCATAGATTTGCAAGTTAATGAGTCCCAGGACTCAGATGAGAAAATTTGTAAAAATATCACTGCATATTATATGTTATTAATATATTGTTATACTGTTTTTGATTTTTTTCCTCATTGGGGACATTTTATTCACAAGGTTTAATAATAAAAGTAATAATATATAATAACAAACATTATATTATAATATGCAACAGGTAAGGTCCCTGATGGTACGAACGCTAGCTCAAAAGTGTCCTTTTGACAAAATATCCTCCCTGCCCTTTTAAAATCCTAGCTGGAGCACAGCAAAGTCACCATAACCTTGTGCAAAAATAGAACCATGTCCAACTGCAGATCAGGGCTGGTATTCACCATCCAATTCTTAGTCTTAAACATAAAAAATATCTTAGAACCAAGAAAATACTTTTAGATTTCAGGGGGTTTTCTGATATGTAAAAAAGGACGTAAAATAAACCCGATCTCAAAGCAAACAGACTCGATCCCAAACTGAAATTTAAATAAGAAAATCCTAGTTTCCGACACATATTTTTTCTAAGAAAGAAGTTTCTTATGACTTATGATTATTAGACTATATATCTCAACTTTATTTTTTAAACATCCTGTATCCTACAAAATATAAAACTATAGTCCTTCTGGTCGCTAAATAATTCCCAAATTTTCCACTTTCATCGATTCAAAAAATCCCAATTTGACCAGATTCCTTTTCCCAAAATGGCTAGAAAAAACCCTGGCGTTTAAAAAGATATGGTACTTGCTACATATTTGCTAATGTTATGAATTAAATATTCTTAATGTAGAATGAGAAAATTATGATTTAAAGTATACCCTTTACACTTAAGCCTAACAATTGGTTGGTAAAAAAGAGCCCTATATAACAAAACTTGCATTACACTCACCTGCACAATAAGCCAGGAACTGGCTGCCGAGCTGTTCATGGTCCTCCAGGAATCCAGCCCCCCGGTGCGAGGCTAGCCTGTCTGCAGTACCGTCCGTCACATTGGCCGTCAGAACAACAGACTCCTCACCGGACTCTGCAAGCTGCTGAAGCTGAAATCATGATCATTATGAATTGATACTTGGGAAATTGGGCTTTACCCTTTACCACTTAGATATTAAGGCTTAACCCTTTACCCTTAAGATAAGTGGGCTTACCTAACGGTTTACCCTTTACCACTTAGATAAGTATTTTGTTGCATTTGTAGTCCTTTAGAAAGTTAAATTTTGTTAAAGATCTTTCTTACCAGATTCGTATTTTGATGCATTTGTAGTCCTTTAGAAAGTTAAATTTTGTTAAAGATCTTTCTTTCCAGATTCAAGTTTTAAAGGCTTCATTTCCAACCCTTAGATACTGATGAGCAGCAAACAGAATTAAACAAGAACAGACTGCAATTACTCGCAGGCTGTTCTGGTTTTATGCTGTTTGCATATAGCCATTTTCACTTTGCTTCTGAGTGGGAAAGAGTTCATGCATGTGTGTAGAGTCGTTACAGAGAAGCCGGTGCACACTGAACATGCTAATCATAGGCAACACTTTCCTCTTTAATGGATGCTTGTGTTTGAAGTAAGTCTCCTCTAAATGAAAATCAAGTTAACACATTGCACAGGCTAATCTGGGATCACACTTTATACACATACATTAAGCCCAGTTTTCCTGCAACGAGGCTCAATTATTTAGCATGTCAGTTACTCCCATAGCTTCTCAGTCATATTATAGCAGGCAGTGGTATTATACCGTCATTATAAGGTGTCTTGAACGCCCCCATTGGGTGACATATAATTCTCGACAAAATAATCATTTTTTGTGACTATTTTTTGGACTTTCAGATTATCCCTGATAATTTGTGACCTTACATTTTCTGCAGTTGCTTTAAATATAAATAATACCTTATTGTGTTAATCAGTTCAAATATGGTGTGTTTTTTCTGTGGAGAAAAATAAACTCATAAAGTTCACATACAAAAGTAGAGATCTGAAGTTTGATGACAAACTTGAGAAACATAAACTCATAAAGTTCATGTACCAAAGAAGAGATCTAAAGTTCATGTACCAAAGTAGAGATCTAGAGTTCATGTACCAAAGTAGAGATCTTAAGTTAACGTACCAAAGTAGAGATCTGGAGTTTGATCACAAACTTGACGGCCTGACAGAACTCTGGCCCCTTGTGTAGAAGCCTCTCTGCATTCAACAGCATCCTGGCTCAGGGGGCACCTGCCAAAAAAAATTCATTTGAGCCGCGCTCTATGAAAAAGGGGGGGTTTAATGCATGTGTGTCCGCACTGGCTAATAAGGAACAACACTTTCCACCTAAACTGGATTTTTGCTAAGAAGAGAATTTCTTGAAGCAAAAAATATCATAAAAGCGGAAAGTGTTGTCCCTCATTAGCCTGTGTGGACTTCACAGGGTTATCTGGGACGACACTTCAAGCACATGCATTAAACCCCTTTTTCACAGACCACGCCTCATTTTTAGATGATGACTCTTTATATGTTAAAGGATATACGCTGAAATACTGTATGTTGGGATTATCAAGTTATTAGGTGGAAACAGCACATTTAATCACTTACAATGCACAAAGTTTATCATTGATTGATTTTTATTTGTGAGCGTTAGCTCACAAATAATGCAGACACAATTTTGCTAATCAGTATGGGCTTAGCTACGGATAACTCCATTAAATTTAAGCAGACAACGAATGCTAAAAGCGTCTGCTCTCACCACCACATCTGCCTATTCTCACTGGTACACTACATAGTGTGTATTTATCAGCTTGTAAGACAACGTTGGCCAGTCTATTGATTATCATTGAAATATGTACTTATTGGCTGCTTTCAGGGAAAACGGGGCTAAATGCATGTCAAATAAGATTAGCATGTACACACTGATTAGCTGTATCAATGATTTGGAAAAAAACACACATCTCAACCTGTGTTTTAAGACACACTCTTTATAAATTTGAATGGGTTGTGGTCATTTCAAACTTGCGATATAAAAAGCTATAACATAATTTTGAAAACTAAGTTGCGTCTAGGATTATACAACAGCAAACAAATTCCGTGCCTTCAGCGCTTTGATTTAGGAAAGTGCTCACCCTGCTCTGTGTTTTTTTATGAGTTTTGAAATGAGGCTTTGGATTAGAATAAATTACAAGGTTTTAAGTAAAATTATTTTGTTGTGTTATTTTTGTGCTGTCAAATACTATAAATTGAGAATAAGTGTTAGTTACATTATATTTGCTTAAAATTATATCATGATTTAGCTGCACAGAGAGATGAATTGAAAATTTCTATTTTTTGGAAACCTTAAAATAAGAATTTTGAGAATTAATTTAGTAAAAAATAAACTTTTTGAGATTGAGACATTTGGTCCCAAATTTGACCCAAAAAACACTGGCCTGCTCTTAGTGGCAAGTGAACATTGAGTGTGCATGATTCATCATATAAAAATGCTAGTTCAACAGGGTGAATGCATTGTTTATGTGTAAAATAGTAAATGCCATAAAAACTATACAAAATAACTTGACATTACCCTAGTCTTTGTTTTTTAATAAACACCTCGGAAAATCTTAAATTTGACATAAATAATGCCCAAATAAAAATGGCTTGTAATAAGTACCGTTAAGTCTACATGACAGGTAGCATTTTGTGGAATTAAACACCTCTGATAGTGACTCTAAGTTTTTTGTTTAGATATATGATTATAAAGATGAAGGCTTGATGTTTTGCAAAACATTTTGGAGAATTTCTTTCCGCAATCAATTGCAGGGGGCACTTGGAACAGTAGTGACCCCAAGTTTGTACTTGATTTGAAACAATCATGTAAGTTAGGGTTTTCTTTAGCCGTAATAATTAATGATATAATTAATAAAGGACAGATTTATGACCGCCTTAAGACTTTAAGAAAAAAGCCGGTCAGTATTCATTACAATTGTGACTCAGGGTGCACCAGCCAGAAGTAGTGATTCAATGTTTTTTAGACTTCCATAGAAGTGAACCAAAACGTAATAATTTAGGAAATACTTTTCAGTTTTGACATAATAGACCTTGTTTGGTCATTGTCGACTCGGGTAATAGTTAAATGTACACCGGGTACTAAGTATAATCAAATGTACACTGGGTACCTCGAACCATAATAAACCCCCCTGAGAACCCCTGCCCATAGTGTATACGTGTCTGTCTGCATTCAGGTACATCCAGTGTCAAAGCAGCAGTAGTAGACCAGGGGTTTATATTAGACTAATGAATATAAGACAGACTGCAAAGTGTTCATCCTACTCATTCCTTATTCCTTATTTTCAATATACATGTACTTACATGCAGTTTGTATAAAATGTTTTATTCTAACTAGATAGGACTTCAACCAGGTGATGTAAATGCTTGTTACATGAATATGTTGTGCGCAAGGAAGATTGATCATATAATCCTGTCAAAAATATACTGTTGACATTTTCTGTGTAGATTGAATGAATGATGATATCCCTGATTTCTAGTAGCCATAATCCATTATATTTTATTTGCAAGCAGACAATCATCATGGAATACTTCTTTCAACCAATTTCATCATTTTATCATTTGACGGAAACGAAAATGTTGAAGGTTTGAGAGCAGGACTCTACTGCCGGGTTTCCATGTCTCCGCGTCCACGTACCTTGTCCGTGTCCATGTATCCGCATTCCGCGTCCGCATTTTTCGTCCGCTTATTTAGCAACTTTTCACGGACGCGGACTCAGTACACGGATGGCAGTCAACATGAAAGGTCGACTTTCAAGCATAGATATCAGTGAAAAAATAATAAATTTAGTAAGGGATCACCCTGAAATATCCAACCAACGTATCATCGTATGAAAGAATACAAAGACAAAGACATTGCATCAAACATCTGGAAAAGTATAGCCAACGAAATGTCAATTGATGGCGTTTCAGGTAAGTGAGAATAGTGATATGCGAATATATATCGTCTTCATATTGTACACTCTATAATCACTTTTTTAATGACACAGTATATATTTCAAACAAGATATAACGCTAAAAGAAGTCGCCATTTATGTTCTTTTTTTGTCTATGCGAGTTCACTTATAAGTTTTGAAGTCTACCTAATACAAATAAATCAGTAATGTTTATCAAAATAATTATGCTAATTGTCATTAATTCAGCCTGTCCAGAGTATGTGCTGTAAGTTTGACGGTTTCGTATGATGGCACGTGTCCAGTACCTATGTCTGCGTTTCCGTCTACTAACATGCAGTACTGCCGCAGAGGTCATCATAAAAAATGTTTGCTCTTCTAATAACGACATCCTTATGCAAGTAGCACCACGTTTGGAAAGAGCTTTTTACACGGAAAGGCTAAAATAATAAGCGGATGCATGGAATAGATACTCCATGTCCGTATACGGAACTCGGACACTGAACACGGACGCGGAGCGTGGACACTGATGCATGGAAACCAGGCCTAAGTCTGAGACCTGAGTTGAATCATCAAAATTGATGCACTAAGCTTTTCAGTGACAGAGTCCAGCCAATGACCTAAACAAATCACTTCAAAGCAGAAAGTATCATGGCAAACATTGAAATAATGTCAATCATGCTTAATTCTGCATATAAACATTATCAACAATTATAAAGCTGTGGAAAAAATGTTTCATGTTTCAAAATGGCCTTATAAGCAGTTTTTGCTGGAGATGAAACAGTTGTTCAAGTACAGTAACCTACTTTTGCGACACATTGAATGTTTGGTGGTGATTGCATTTTCATTTCAACCAAATATTATCCATTCTACATTCGATCATTTTTAAGATAAACGGCATCTACGTTACAATGTCGCGAAAATGCAAATACATGAATGATAAACATGAAAATTCATGATCATTTTTCATGGCCGACAAAAATTCATTGCATGATCTTAAAACTGGGTCATTGTTGTGTCATGAACGCAAGTCAATCTGCCCTCGTCATGCAAAACCGTCTGGCAAGCATTTCTCCAAAATTTACAAAAGACACCCAATAAAACCAATCTGAAGATTCTAATAACACATTTCTACACCAAACGCACACTTACCTCGCCGCTAAAATAGTCCATAATTCAGGGAAACAGCGTCAATGCGCAAAGAAAAAGCGATTCACCCAAATAAGCGGCCTTGAACGCCTTAAGAATTATTCGCCTCCAATTGAAGAGTATTGTGATTGTACTATAATTAGGTCAAAGAGTAATCTAATATGACCCAGAAAGGTGATATGATTAGCTATTTACTAAACAACGACCTGCGTGGTATTAAACGAACAAATAACATCATGCATCAAAGAGCATGTCTTGAAGTTGGCTATTTATGTATCATTGTATGTCATAATAATGATTGCAATGTGAAGTACATGCACATACTTCACTGAATAGACCTTGTATGCCCCGGGTAAAACGGTATCATGATAAATGAGACGTTGCATTCGAATTTGCTGATACTTTTTATTCGGCGTTAGCTGTATACGCCAGCTTTTCACCTTAGCCTGACCTTTGTTAGCGTCCAATAGAATTCAAATAAAACTTCCCGCGGCCAAGTACAGATGAATACACTTCATTGACTGCATTGGCTGATTTGATTATACCACTAGAACATTGGAAACATGTCCGCGTCTTTGTAACACTGTTTTACTGCGTGTTCAGCATGAAACAGTTTTATCTCTAATTAAAGGGCTTAATAGATATAACAGTTTTACACTCAATATCGACATCAATATAGTTTGTGCGTGCACCTTTTATTTTCAGAGGATTTCCAGCGCGAGAACGTTGTGTACTTAAAGGCCATGTTCTCATATTTATTACTGACTTCCATATTCCTGTCAACATGTTATATGTAAAAGTATAAAGAGCAGTGGAAGCGATGCCTCACTTTAATGCGACCCGCGAGGTATAAGGGGTCAGTTCGCGGTTAGTGTGTTTGAATGTCAGAGTTTATATACAGGTCCATATGTGCTGATCGGAGTTCGCGGTCAGTAACATAATAGTTATATAAAAAGACGCTATAGCGTGAACTAGGTGAACTGGAATTTTCTTTACCAGAAAGATGGTCAATGAAGATATCCAGCGATATTATTTTATGGCATGTCAATAAAAGATTCTTAATGTGTTTTCAACAATAACATGATAAATATTATTTTTAATTAATTAACAAGAATTATTCCATCATATTTACTAATGTATTATTGCATCATATGACTAATGTATTAAGTGTGAGCGCGATGATTCTCGATACTGTTAATAATCGAATCAAATACACGTAGTAATGCCCGATAAAACCACTCAAACAGGTTTGTTCGAAGAACGCGCGTATACATATTTAAAATATGTACGGAGACTTCGCGTGTGGCCGGTTGACTTTGGTTTTCTGTTTTGTATCTATAGGTTTATGACCAGCAATATGTAATAATGTAAAATAAGCCGTTTGATGCAGCTAAAAACTGCACAGAAAAAGATATTAGCTATTCTTGATCTCATTCGTTTAAATCTTTACCTTCCATAAACTCCAACCACAATCAACGCCGTATATCTTTTTAAAGATATTTCTTGTTTTTGATATAAACACACTGGAACTTTATAACAATATACATCAAGAATAGCTTAATAGTGTCGTCAAGAGCTTTATAATTATTATAAGTGAGCTACACCGTACACTACTGTACGTGTAAGTATCATTTTGTACATAAAATTGTGAAATGTGATATTGTAGTGCGACCACACTGCACTAGATTTACGATCTGGGTAAGGTGTAATTAAAAACTACGCTTGACATTTCAAATTTAAGACAAACATCGTTACTTCTCTAGAAGCCACATTTATAACTAAATCTTGACGAAACTTATGCAGAATGACATAAGACTCATTTTTGTACGACGCAGCTCAAATAGCTTTTCTATAAATCTAAGTTTTCCGCAAAGCCGACTTATCCGCGTTTGATTTAAAACACAGTCTTTTAATGAATGTTAGGCCCCTAAAATGCGTCGATCGCCGTCAAATCCTATTTTAATACACATAATTTGTAGTTAACATTCATGTCATGTCTGGACCCCAACATGGCATTTTTGATTGACCGCAATGGTTCAATCTCAGCTATGCTAATCCGCTGATCATCCTGCTTGTATTCTAGTAAGATTAATCATCGTCATCATTCCATTGAAGTCTGGCCGAAGGAATGAAATGGGGGACGACAAAACAGAGATCCTCTTCCAGTCAGGTCTGTTGTTGGCTTTTGTGAGTAGCTCATCAATTGGGAGGAGTGGTACTGGTTACATCATTGGACTTACTTTATTGAAGCTTGTCACCTCTTCCAGCTTCTCGCCGTTTAATGGTATGTTTGCATTGTTGTTTTTCGTTGTGTTTTTCACCAAGATATTCCACTTCTCTGTGCTGACCTCCTTACCGTATGCTCGTGCTTTTTTCAGAGAGTCTCTTTGTGCGCTCATGGAGTTCACTAATGGTGCCACAAATGAGGTCAATTGCATCAGTGAATCTAAATAAAGAAATGGGTCCGCCACCGATCGAAATTGAGTAGTGGCTGTCTTTGAAACGCTCCTGCATTATCTTCTTAAGAAAAACGTTGAAGAGGGTGTGGAGGATAAAACAACTCTGACGAACGCCCACTGATGTCTTGAAGAAGTCGCCCATCAGCCACTGATATAAAGTACTGCGCTGTTGGCGTCTTAGTATAGTTCTTGGGTGACGTGGACCAGCCCTTCTGCAATGTTGAACCCTCTCAGAACCCGCCATAGGCAATCGTGCCACACGCAGTCGAAAGACTTTAATATGTCGACAAATGTGTCGAAGATCTCACTTTGATGTTGCAGATATTTCTAAATGGTGACTCTGTGGTTGAAGATGTGTTTCCTTGTGCTTCGCCCAGCTCTGAATCCAGCCTGCTCCTCCGCGAACAATTTCTCGGGATTACGTTTCAATCGGTTAAGGATGATGCGTAGCATGACTTTTCTGGGATGGATGATCAGGCTGATGGACGGCACAGCTTGATGTTGCTTTTTCGGTGGGGGATGACCCTACAGTAGTATTGCCGTCACTGCCTCTCATCCGTGCTAAATCAAGTCAGAAGGGACGTCGTCCACTAAAGGAGATTTTCTTGCCTTCAAACTGCGCACAGCCTCCTCCATCTCTGTCTTTAGTAAGGACAGACTTTCGTCATCCGTAGTCTCCGCAATATACTGACTTTCTAGTCCGCATATTGGTTCTACCTGGTAATACACGGTATATTGGGCCAAGATAAAATCTCTGAACATAATCTGTTCTAATAGCTGACTAATCAATGCTGTACAGAATTTCAATAATAAGCTATATTATTTCATTATTTATACATTACGATACACTTTATTTACTTGTTGTATAATTGTATATTGTTTACAAAATAGACAAATAATAGTTGTTTCGCGTTACATCTTTTTTATTTAAAAAATAAATCAAATATTTCCAGCTGTTGCTATTTTACTGACCGCGATTATTGAATTATATACTGCATGCTGTATAACAGTCGCAAAAACAAGATACGTGTCGATTTCATTGAGACAATAATAACTAAAACGACATTACATAAGAATAGTAAGTTCTAACATACCACAGTTTGAGTTAACTGTGTGCTGACGGGAATTCGTAATTAACACTTTAAATAGTGAGATTATTGTTTTCAGTTTTATATGCCTCACTGTTCATCCCTTTTGTAGTAATAATATCTGTTATTTATTTCGTTTTTTAATACAAGACCGAGAAAACAATGTAACATCTAATTTATTTGACTGTTTATTTTATTTTTTTATTTCGCAAGCACATGCAAACGAAAAAAAGAGAAATATTTTCAATCAACAGATATTATGTGTGATTGTTTTTTTTGTTTTTGAAGATTATTACGAAACTATAGAAATTGTAAAAATAGTATGTCATACTTCAATAACATAATTAGGTTATACGACTTTTTGGAATGTTCATGGAAAGTTTTTTATTTTATTTTAAATATACGCAAATATTTGCAATAAAAAATCAGTCGTTGGCAGTAATCCAATAGTTCAATACTTAAAAATATTTTCAGCTCAATACACGGAATTTCGGCTGCTGTACTAGTAGCCAAACGCCCGTGTATTGAGCTGATAAGATAGGGATCACCACAGCAGGTTGTCAATACACAGTATAGACGACTGTTGTTATTTGTTTGTTTGTTGTTTTTGTCGGTATTTTAGCCGGAAGGGGGATGCGGTCGAATAATTATGTTTTAACTAGCTGTTTAATTATTATCGACAGTGATATTCCCCTGTTTACTTGATTCCGTTGTGCTATTTTGGCAATCTCTACCAGCTGCGCCCAATACACCGGGCACTGCGTTTGAGGCAGTGAGCCGACAGGACTGATCGCAGTCGCTGTAAATGGTCATGGATTGATTGTATGAAGGGTAAATACACGAAGCTGAATATAACACGGATGGGTCGAATTTTTGTTCGGCATGCATGCATAAGTCAACTTTAAAATTCAAGTAATTAATGTTTAACTGGTTTTCCGATTACCTCGAAACTTATATTCAGTCCAGATTTGCGGAGATTTCTCTCAACTTAGCTCATACAAACATTTGTCACAGAATACGCAAATTAAAAATTTTGAATTATTAATTTGATATAACGGGCGAGAAATTCCTTCAACGCGTTTTCCATGTATTAGTTGCGGCAGCTCCTCAGAAAAAATAAGGTTCAGAGCATGAGAGCAATCATATTATAAGTTGGCTCTCGTACGTACGGTCGCTGCCAAGAAGAAGAATAAGAAAAAGAACAAGTAGAAAATCTCAGGAAGAATAAGGGGATAATGTCAATGTTCTAAATGCAAATTAAACATGTTCTCAATAGATTAAATGAATCAGTTGCAGTTTTACTAATTCACATATTAAGCCAAGTTGAAACGGGGCTACGAAAAGTTATATGATAATTGCTTTTATGAAAAGGATTTTGGTACGAAATATGATGACAATCAAAGGCTAGTCAAACGCAACAGTTTTATAATAATAAATTATCAGAATGGCTCAAGATATCAACTTGAAATTTCGCACATCGATGATTGAGACCGTTTTGTACAACTGTACACGGTAAATTTTGGACTTAAAATTTTGGACTTGGACATGAAAGTCATTCACCCATGACGGTCGGGTGTGGTTTCCTCGTGCAGCACGTGCAAATGGAACTATCATTACATTATTTAGACCATAATATAGATATTTTTTTCAATATTATTCATTTTTCTGCCCAGATGATTAAACAAACACATATATGTTATTATTTGATTGAAAGCGTTTGTGTGCACTAAGACGAGTGTAGACTGGTCGATCGTAAAAGTAGCTTTTGTAGTTCGTAGCACACGCATAACACAAGTATCAAATCATTAAAAATACCACATTCACAAACTTTAAAACCATGTTTGTGGCTAGTCGGAACGCATGTACTGATATCGGCAAAAACTTCAACCGTTTGTAACCTACGTGAACTTAAAGCCTTAAAGGGGCCGTCCAACAGATTTCACGTTTTGGTAAATTGACTAAATTAAAAAAAGTTGTTTCAGATTCGCAAATTTTCGTTTTAGTTATGATATTTTTTAGGAAATAGTAATACTGACCATTTACCATGCTCTTAAATATCTATTATATCATTTATGCATCTTTTGATGATTTGAAAACCTGAAAATTATTAAGCATTGTGCGACGCGAAACGATTGAATAATTTGGAAAGTTCTGTTGTTGTCGTTTTATTTTGGGATACTACGACTCGAGGATTGCTTATATAGGTACAAATACATCCTCAAAAAGCATGAGCATGGATGGACGAGTAGTCTAAGCGAGAGATTTTTTACTCCAGGACTCCAGTGGTTCGAGCCCTGTTGATGGTTAATTTTGTTCCTTTTTTAAAATTGTATTCTTGTTTTTTTACTGGAGATTTTAAGTTCAAATGTTTAAATTTATCAATATAAAGTATTTAATGACAAGCTTCAATTCATGTCAAAATCTGTTGGACGGCCCCTTTAAATGAAGCAGTACCGGTATTCGTGAATGGACGATCACTCCCATCAGCATTCATGATACCATGGGTTATCTATAAGATAAATATGTCAATTAAATGGGTCAATCTGTCATTAGAGCAATTAGTTGACATACATGATGAATATCCTAGAATGGATACGTATTAAGTGCATGCTCGATAGGGACTTGCTGTTTAATGATTTTCACTGAAGGGACCAATTTTTACAATCGTGATACATCGGAATCTATGAAATAAATCGTCTGCTGATCCAGAGTGCAATTTTTAGATAGTTTCGTTTGATTTAATGATTTTCATTAGAAGGAACTAATTTAAGATTTTTAGTTTCGTTTATTTATATATATTAAATGGTGATTTTTGCTCGTATAGTGAAAATTCCGCGAGGCACGGATCAATTCAAGCAAACATTTACATAGACATTAGAATATGAGCCTCGTTTTGGGAAAATTGGGCTTGATTCATGTAAGTAAATTTTAGCCCCTTCTCAGGAGCACCAGATAAATGAATTTAGGGGGAATAGGGAGGGGGCATGGTAGCAATTTGCCCCCCCCCCCCACACACCCTCGGTAAAAATCTATCCTGTATTTTTATTTTTATTTAATTGTTTAGTTATTGATCATTTTAATATAATAATAATAATAATAATAATAATAATGATGATAATGCTAATTATTATTATTATTATTATTATAACTCTTTGTATTTAACAGTTATGTTGGTTATTTAATTCAATAAGGCCTATGTATATTTCATTTTATTACAATACGATTTATATATTGGTTAGGTCTTTCCGATTATTTTCGTGTAGTTAGTTTTCTTTCCAGAAAACGCTTAACGGTATTTTGTCCAGTCACGGATAATAATCCTGGAACACTACACTTCGGAAACTCGGGATTCCGTTGCTATTTATAGATATTCCAGTCTATTCAATTTGTCGAATGATTCATCTATTTATAGGATGAGCTAAAGTTCTTGACGCAATACACTTGCGCTCCAAAAATAAACGTTGAAAATAACAACCGTATGCATTGAATGAGAAATAAGTTATTCATATCAATATAAACATTAAGGTGCACTTGAATTTTGTTTTTTTAATTCAACTGATTTTGTACAAGTGCGTTACTTTTCGTCGGGTATGGATTTTGTTTATTCTGTAATAAGTTCAATGTGTATTGAATGACATCATAATAGGGCCTCGTTTGGGAAATATTGGTCATCCAATCATTTCTACTCGTTGAGTCACATGACGACAATAATAGCTGTCTAGCAATTAGAGGTTACACGTACAAAGGCTTAACTACGGGATTACTTTGAAATAGACCGTAAATATTAGTCAAATTTGTGGAAAACTTAACCAGGTTATTTATATATTTCATTTTATATAATGGATGTCTTCTTTAATTAAGTATTTCAGTAAATTAGAATATTTTTCGTAAAAATATTGAGATGATAAACAAAATTTGATGGTCGCCATCTTGTTATCTGGTTTTCGCTGGACAACACCTATTTTGCAAAATACTAGGACACGTATGTTGATTTTCTGATCTTTTTAGCCAGATTCCTGTAAATAAATAAATAATTTTCATTTTTTTGTACGTTTAGTCTTGTAGAAAATTTAACAGTGTTTGTTAACATCAATTTTCGAAAGTGGGTGACCATACATCAGCTGATCTGTCATCCTCTGACTCTGTACTGGTTTCAACTTCCTTTGTTCACCATTTGTATTTCGTAAATAACTGCGTCATATCTTTATTTTGCGTTTGTTTAGAAGTAAGATCTGTATGTTAATGAAATTGGTGTTGTAGTTAATATTTGTTAAAATGAAAGTGATATTATTATCGATCATCGATGAATTTCTATTGAACTATTCTTATATTTTGTTATTGCATTCCTAAGATCTATCAAAATTGCCTGCCCAGACCAGCAAAATAACAATCTGACATACAGCTTAAAAATGCCCATCAAGATTTATACTATGATGTTGTTTTCCAGTCTTTTTGAAATTGTTTTTGTACATGTGCTAGCCCCTAAAATCAAATCAATTCATTTCAACACCTAAGTCCTAACTAATTTAATGAAAGTTTATATAATAATGTCAAATTTTCATACGCAGGTAGTAAAATGAAACATAAACTAAAACGTACCAGCTACTCAGCTAGTTAACAGTTTAATATAAAAGGTCACAGACTGATAAATCAATTCTTTTTATTTCAGGTCTTGAATCAAAAGTTATAAAACTGGATAATTAATCAAGCAACAAAACTAAGTCATATAAAAAAAACTAAAAAAATACATTTTCCTAAAATGGAACAAAACAACCCGAACTTGCCTCCTGTCACATTCTGTAGGTCAGGATGTGGTTTTTATGGTAACGAGTCATTTGAGGGCATGTGCTCAAAGTGTTTCCGTGATCAGCTGAAGCGAAAGCAACAGAGTTCGAGTCCCGTGAGCCCAGCGGGCCGTGCGAGTCCAGGTGCCAGCGCAGGTGAGGACGTTGCTAGTGTGAGCCAGTCCCTGAGTAAAACTAACCTAGGTAAACCATTTCTGTCTTCGTCTGTGTTTTCGTGTGTTATTGTCATTTTCTGATAATTCAATCCTTTACAAGTTAAAATAGAGCCCATATGAACCCAATACAGAGGTTTATAAAATGTGCCAAAAGCCACCAGCGCAGAATATACATGTTATAGTATTAAAATCCTGAAAAAATATATGCTAGTATAGTAAATCAGTAGTCCATGTCAGGGTTGGACATTAACTTTTTTTACAGTGAGACCATCAGACCAGCTCCTGTTAAAATGTACTAGCCCGAATCTGATGTCTACTAGACCATAAATGACATAGCAAATAAACACAATTGTGTCATGTAACTGTTTAGTCAGGATTTATAAGTAAATAATCAGTGAATACCACAAAGTTATTTTGATGCATATAGTAAAAAAATAAAATAAAAACTAGTTAACAACATAAATTGTTTGTTATCATTACATCCTTTGGGCCAACAACACCAGGCATGATGCAAGCTTCATCTTGTGATCCTGACGAACAAGCAACATAATCATGTGAATGCTCTGCGTTTATTTATATACGTTAGATTTGTTCTGATGTAAATAACGGATACAAGAGTAATTTTACACATTAAGAAAATAGGTTTTCACAGCAATTAATTATCTTGATATGAATCAGTATAGATTTGTTTATGTACGCCCAGTCGGACAAGCTAACCCGCAGTTTTACTAGCCCGACCATCGACCATCAATCTTACTAGACAATGTCTGTCGGACGTGCCTTAGTGTCGAACCTTGGGCAGACCGAAAATGAATTCTAGACATTTTAGGGACAAAATACTGCTATTCTCAGAGCATGAAAAGTTAAAATGAGGTCTACAAAGAATAGAAAATTTTAAGATTTTCACATTTTTAGTATACTGTACAATGTAAAAACATATTAAATTGATAGATCTTTGCATGTTCCAATTTTGTCCATTACCGATAATCCAGTACTTATTATTACGATTTCTTTTTTTCAAAACCAAATTACGGCCAATATTGATGATGAATGTCGTCCGCCATTTAGCGCAAGTGCATATACAAATTGAATTGTGGGATTATGGAATTCCCATTGAACATGCGTGAATCACATGACGGATTTGAGAGCATTGAGAACCATTTATATTTAGTAATTACGACAAATCAACGACTCAATCTAAACTGTTACATGTACCTCCTTTCAGAAAAGTTTGCGAAAGTGAAAGTGAATTTCTGAGAATAAAAACGTGTCTTTCTTTATATTTTACCGAGTACTTTTCAATCCGGATCGTGATATAACGTGTCAGGTCATTCATGCATGTAGACCTATATGTATGCATAGTTTGGGAATCTCAAAACACGTTATTTACCTACTTATTACATTATGTGTTATGACCGTTTGTATAACAAAATGCATTATTTAATGGAATTATTTTCAAATGCGTATAATTTTATGTGTTATCCGAAATCATTTTCAGATTTCATTATTCACGGAAAATTAAGAGAATTCTAACAACAGAGACAAATTTCTTAGGTTTTTCATGTACAGATGAAAATCATGCCAAAATTAAACTTCATGTATAACATCACGTCATTCTTCCTCGGGGAAAGCGTGGACTTTAATATTTAGATGCTGAATAACAACTTCGTAGCGCAGAGGTCGCTATTATCTTTTATTTTGGTAGAAAATTGAAGAGCATTTTTTTTATATGTGGAAACCTTTTCTCTAACTAAAAAAACTAGTTAATTACGCTCTACAATGCTACATTCGTTGAGATGCGGTCAGTAATAATCTGTAAAATGTACAGCTATTTGATACAGTTTCACGTGGGGTCGGCTTGTATTCAGCTGCCTGAGAGCTGATTGGTTGACGTTCTTACCAAGAAGAATTTGATTGACAGCTGGAAAAATCAATATTGGCCACTGGCTGAGAAATTCATTGAAAACAGTAGCCAGGGGTGTGATTTTTCGGCGGATTTCCGCGGATCGGGTTGTCCCAGGGGGACACTTCTGAGATTCGCGTAAATCCGTTTTAAAAATTGTGGGGGAGAGGGGCTACCACCGATTCTGCGGACGTATTTCATAAGCGGCCTGAAATATCCGAGGCCTGCCAAATCTCTCCTCATTTGACACTTGTAGATTCTGACTAAGCATTTTTAAAACGAGTGATATAATTGGCTGTCGTTTCTTAATCTTCCAATTAAAATCGTTTTCTTAAAATGTGTTTGGCATTTCTTAGCTGATTCGTTTGCAAATGGCGCACTTGTGAAGCGAAAATTAAGATTTTTGAAATGACAAATAGCAATCGAATAAGCGACTGACATCACCTAGTCTGATAGGAATAATGAAATGTGTTTGTCAACGAAAAATACTACATTTTAGATACAAGCAACACATATTTTGTTAAGAAATGTGCTCAGTGAATTTGTGTCACGGAAACCAGTGTTTGCAAATTGGAGTTTAATTTACTCGCGAAGTAAAACACTTTAGAAGAGTATCCTTCGAACATGGAAATAGACAAACAGGCATGCCGACAAACATGATTTGATTTATATGTTAGTGGGTCTGAAACAGGCATGCCGACAAACATGATTTGATTTATATGATAGTGGGTCTGTGTATAGTCAGATTCATATGCATATTCTGCATGTATGTTTGTCACGCTGTTAAGTTAACTAAAATAGCATTGAACTGAGTGAAGATGTGAAATGCAAGATATTGAAAGGTAAACAAATTAAATATATTAATTTAACACAGTTTAATACATCATTCACACAAGAAGAACACTCAAAGAGTGTTTGTGTATATTTAGGCCATTAACTGTAATTCAATACATTGAAAAACTGCTGTTATTCATCACAATAAATACTGACTTTACTGTTTACTTTATATCCTCAGTATGTTAAATGTGAAGTTTGACAGGTTTTTATAAAGAAATATTGTTATGAAGTTCAAGAAGTTGTTTATTGTAATGTCTGTTTTAAGGTTTGTCATTGCTTTATGCGAGCCATTCGCGTAGTCAAAATCAGTTGACATAATTTTCCTCCCCTCTGACTTTGCCTCAATCACACCCCTGGTAGCTCTTAGGCGGAGTTAATGGACTGACTGAATGCCCAGGCGTCGCTCTACTATACTACGGTTATTCCTCACCAATTATTGTCGGTTTGCGTGATCAAAACTTCCGATCGCAATTTTAAAGATTCGGGAAAAACAACCGATTTTCTGGCGTTTTTAAACCGATGAATTCGATAGGCAATCGGTTAATAATGACAACCCTGCACAATTGTGTTCATTTGCCATCATTTATAGTCTAGTAGACATCAGATTCGGGCTAGTACATTTTAAGAGGATCTGGTCCGATGGTCTTGCTGTAAAAAAAGTTAATGTTGAACCCTGGAGTGGTGAAAGATCAAGGTCATCATTCAAGGTCAAAAGTAAACAAATACAATTATAGGGAAGTAATAAGTTTTAAAAGGGAGATAATTTCTAAACCTGCCAAATGATATATTGAAATTTTATTTCAAAGCAGCACAATAGGGGGCATTGTGTTTCTGACAAACACATCTCTTGTTTAAAGCACTTTCTGGTAAATATTGATGGTGAAAGTTCTCAATAATGTCTGTACAACAAACGTTGCTATATTTTCTTAAGTATCAAATAAATTTCGGCGTAAGTGTCTATTTTTAGATTTGAAAAAAAATTGCCACTGAACATGCATAAATCGCCTGACGTGATGTGTGCTTGTTTATAAATTATACAACGCTCAATACACCCATGCTTTCTATGCAAATGACGCGACGTTGTACATGCTGCATACTTCGCGCCAGTCAACACGAAATAAATTATCACTGTTATTAGAAGCAAAAATCTGTTACCTTCCGAAGTGTGTTTCGGATTACAAACGGGTTGACGTTAACATTCAGGAGTGGGTGTCGGCTTACAAATTAAATTATGCTCATTTGAGATTTGAACATAACATTAACTGTTGCGTAATGAATTCAACGATAATTTGTTAAAACGCTTTATGAGTCGAGTAAATGTTTTGACAGCATTATGCATGAAATGCACAACTTCCACGATTGCCATCATCAGTCTTCTTAAAAACTGGCCAAGATTTCTGTGGCAGTTACATGTATGCCACGAGTCGCATGATTTAAATGCAGGTAGTGAGTGCTTAAGAGTGCCTTCGCTCATACAAAGCGTGGGCTCTCATTGGCCAATATTGATTTTCCAATACAGCGACGCTCCGCCTTTAGGCGAGCTTTAGTTGGGTAAAGAGATACATGACGTAATTGACAGATGATCGTAAATCGGCTCTCATAATTTTCGGTGTAGTCGATATCACTTTGAATTTAAGAATTGTTAGTTGCAGTAACTGAAAAATATACACTGATAGGACAATTTTCAGGCGCCGGGCGGACTCTGATTTCGAAATTCAAGCGCCCCGGTCAGGGAACGTTAAATGGCCTGTTGAAAGCACTGATACATGTATTTACAGTTGTTTTTATTTGAGCTTGTTCTGAGAAAACCTGGTTTAATGCATGAGCGTATAGTGCTATCCAGATTAGCTTGTGCAGTCCGACTAGGCTTATCATGGACTTTCCGCTTTTAAGGATTTTTGTAAATTGGTGGTCTAAACAAAAATCAAATTCAAGTGGAAAGTTTTGTCCCCGATGATAAGCTCGTGCAGACTGAACAGGCTTATCTGACAGGACACTTAATGCACATTAAAGCTGATTTTACCAGAACAAGGCTTATATCCTAACTTTTCTATGCAGGCACCACGTTTCCCGTGCAGGAGACTGGTTCAAGCTCCAGCTCCAACACCTCTGTTGCCAGTGGCAGCACCATCCCCAGCGTGGAGACGGCCACGCCCACCATCCCCGTATCCCCTAGCAACGGGGGCAAGGAGGAGGGCGCAACAGGTAGGGTTGTGCAGGCTTTAGTTTTCTGTTTAAGTCTTCTTTATTTTACCACCTCTTACCCATGCCAAAGAAGTAAGACCTCTGACATTAGGAGATATAAAGGGTCAAGGTCTTGTAAAAGAACTGAAATTGCAGGTCCTTTTGTCGGTTAAAAATCTATGTCAAAGGCGTTATGTTTTATGCCCACGAAGGAGGGCATATAGTGATCGACTGTTTGTCCGTCTGTCCTTCTGTCACACTTTGCGTTAAGGTTTCGCGTTTAGGTTTCGAAAAATGCCCATAACTTCTATGTCGCTTCAGATAGCAACTTGATATTTGGCATGCATGTGTATCTCATGGAGCTGTGCATTTTGAGTTGTGAAAGGTCAAAGTCATCATTCAAAGTCAAAGGTCAAATATATGGCTTCAAAGCGGCGCAGAAGGGGGCATAGTGTCTCTGACAAACATATCTCTTTTTTAATTGAATTCACTGATATTTATAATTATATTAATAATGTTTCATTTTCCCAGTGTCATTGTTTATTGCGCTACTACCAATCCAAAGGCAAATGCTGAAAAATACATAGCAAAAAAAATTCACTGGTGGATATGAACACATCATTTGAACTGGTTTCCAGCCTTTTATGTCCATATCATGGACTTTGCAGCTTTTCTTTTACTTTAAAAATTATGCTGAAATTGTGTTTGGAGAAAGCATACACAAGGAATTTATTGGTATTGCAAAATTAATTAAATTTATATAGTAAAATTAAAATCTAGTTTTGCAGCATTGCCATGTTTCTTATTAGCTCGGCTGTTTTCGGAGAAAATCAGAGGTATTGTCATAGCCAGCTCGTCGTCAGCCGTCCGCCGTAGGCGTCGTGCTAAAACCTTAACATTGGCTCTAAAATCAAAGTGCTTCCACCTACAACTTTGAAACTTCATATATAGATGCACCTTGATGAGTTCTACACGCCACACCCATTTTTGGGTCACTAGGTCAAAGGTCAAGGTCACTGTGACCTCTAATATAAAACTTTAACATAGGCTCTAAAATCAAAGTGCTTTCACCTACAACTTTGAAACTTCATATGTCGATGCACCTTGATGAGTTCTACACCCCACACCCAATTTTGGGCCACTAGGTCAAAGGTCAAGGTCACTGTGACCTCTAAAAAAACAACATTCTGACAAGCTTTCGCAGCCGAGCGTGGCACCCGTTATGCGGTGCTCTTGTTTTACATCTTAGCAATTTCATGCAATAATGGGTCTTAAGAAAGTCAGATATGTCTCTGCATCTGTAACCCCGTCCTAAAATGTCCCCTAACCAGACTATGAAACCCATGACTTATTATGGTGGATATGAAGCTCCTGACCAGACTGCACGTATGGAGCTACACTGTTTGCATATGTCTTAAATCCCATTTTCCCATGACACATCTTGTTTTGTTGTGTTTGTACAGCGAGTGCGGCGCCCAGTGACAATAGTCCTGAGAGTGGTAAAGATAAGAAGAAACGCAACAGATGTAACCTGTGCAAGAAGAAGGTTGGACTCACTGGTGAGTAGAGAACTGAATGAGGAGAAACAAGAATCGGGACAAAACAAAGAGCGATTCATTAATCATTTACTGCTTTTAAATCTTAGAATTTCCATTCCAAATTAACTTAAGAACTTAAATTAATTTCTGACAAAGTTCAAAATGTTCAGGTAGCCCACTGGGCAACCAGATCAAATACTTGGTAGCCCAACATTTTAAGGATTACTAATTTTACTGGTTTCTGGTTTTATGGTTTCTGCTCATCTGTGAAAAAAATGAATTTTAAATCAATTGACCCCTGATCCCAGTATACTATATGAACCTGATAACTTATAAATTTAGATATAAAAAAATATTTAAAAATACAGGTGTTGGATAATTTAAAGCAATCTTTAAATATTGCATCAAAGATTGGATTTGAGTATGAAAATTGTTTCAAAGAATAATGAAATAGCTCCTGCTTGTAAATAATCATGTCGTATATTATAAATTACTTGTGTAATTGTTTCACTTAAAGCTGTTGGGTGAAACCATTGCCTATTACTGGTATACATTTCTTTTACCCAATAACGCAAATGTGACAGTCCATTGCTTTAAGGTTGCCAAGTTTATGGCCTTCATCCGGTTGTAAAAACTAATGGTTTAAGTGTCACCCAGATAAGCGCAACAGAGCAGAATACAGATAACATTGTAAAATGAAGTTAACCCGAACTGTCTCAAAATTTAGAGGCATTAATGATGGACAAAAAACCTGAATGTCTGAAAATTTACGAGTCACAAGATTTTAATTTTTTAATTTGCTTTCTGATTTGATTGTCTGAAAATTTAGATATTTCAAAAACTAATTACAGCAGTGACCATTTGCTTGTCAGTAATTTTCTTCTTCTTTATAAAGTACTGAAAAATGGCACTTTCCCAATTTGGAAAATTATACAAATTTAGTTAAAACCTATTTATTTTAGCTTGATTGCATTGAAAGCCTTAGGCTTATATAAACGCTCTCGAGTCCATTTCCTGGGCCTAGAACCAGTACTTGGTGTCTTTGGGGGAGATCTAAAGAACGCTCCCACGGTGGGGATCGAACTCGTGACCTCCCGGTCGCTAGGCGGACACCATATCCATTACACCACGGCTACCTGCTAATACAAATTTCCCATTGCTGTAAAAAAAATCCCAATTAAAGGTTTCTATTTTATAAATTGCAACATTTAGTTAGTTTACCTATGCAGCTCTATGCCTTGAATCTAAGTAAATATGTTTAATATGGAAAACTTTACAATACTTTGTTATCAATATTTAATATTTTTGAGCAAAAAATCAAATACACCAATTTCCCAATGTGAAGACTTCAAGACACAAATTTTCCCAAGAACACTTTTTTATGACGCCAGTAGGATGGCATATAGCATTTGAACTGTCCGTCTGTCCGAAAACATTGACATTGGCCATAACTTTTGCAATATTGAAGATAGCAACTTGATATTTGGCATGCATGTGTATCACGTGGAGTTGCACATTTTGAGTAGTTAAAGGTCAAGTTCATCCTTCAAGGTCAAAAGTCAG
Organism: Dreissena polymorpha; assembly: GCF_020536995.1. NCBI lineage: Eukaryota > Metazoa > Mollusca > Bivalvia > Myida > Dreissenidae > Dreissena > Dreissena polymorpha. The sequence continues at coordinate 151,700,798 of NC_068356.1, read as the reverse complement.
AAAATACAATCCAAGGGAAGTAATAAGCTTAAAAGGGAGATAATTTCCAAACCTGCCAAAAAATATATTGAAATTTTATTTCAAATTGGCGCAATAGGGGGCATTGTGTTTCTGACAAACACATCTCTTGTTCATGCAAATTTCCCCATTGGGCTTATACCAGTACTTTTCTAAATTGGGAAAAAAAATTCCCTGTAACATTTGACTGATGTAGGGTTTTTGTTTGCAGGTTTTGAGTGCCGGTGCGGAGGCATGTTCTGCAGTTTACATCGCTACTCCGACAAACATGACTGCACCTTTAACTACCGCGAACATGCACAGGAACAGATTAGAAAAAACAATCCAGTCATTGTTGGCGAAAAAATACAGAAGATTTAAACATGCTTGATTAGTTAAAATTTTGCCACAATAATTTTTGAATAATTATCAGTTATTTTCTGTATATTTTTTTGCTCCTTTTCTTTGTTTTACCAATAATATGATAACTAGATAGCAACATTGGAATATAAACTCAATGTTGTTTTTTTGTTGTTTGTTGGGTTTTTGAGTGATATGTTTTCTGTTTTATAAAAAATACCATAACATTTGTTATAAATGCACCCTGATACAGAAAGTATACAGTGTAGATAATTACCAGATAAATGTTTTACTAAGTCTAAGGGAACTGTCTGGTGAATAATTTCACTGGGTTAAAAAGACTCTCATGTAACGTATATGCTCTTTCTAAATTACTTTTCTAATAAAAACAGACACTTTCAGAAGACTAATTGGTCATAATAGATTTGGCAATATGTGAGAGCAGAATGCATTTATAATGGACTTTTTGGTATTAGTATTTGTCCATGAAAAAAAGAGTTGATTTCAAAAGAGGGGCCATAGCTTTATGAAAGAGAGAGGCTCTAGTTTTAGGGGACACTCTAGGTCACCACAGGAGGAAATGTAGACCTGGAAATGTAGAGTATTCAAATATTGTAAGAGTCTTAGAAATTTTGCGAAGTCTGTCCAATGACTTGGGAGTTCGATTAAAATACAGTGTGTAGTGTGACCTGACCCATATTGGTGTGTAGCCTTCTATTAGGACACTGTGATCGAAGTACAGAAGTCATGAAAAGATAATTAAAGAAAGAATTTTGCCTGTGTATGTCATGGCCTCAGAATAAATCTTCTACAGTGTATTTATAGATTAATAATGGAGAAAACATTGGTTGGTTTATTATTGCTGTCCAAGGGTGATGTTATAATGCAGTGGAGATTTCGTAATCATATTTTGAGGTGCAGTGAATTATTGACACTTGTACAAACATTGAATTTAACCTTGATGTTCACCTATCCTGCTTCTCATTGTTTTATTAACACCTGTAACAGAGTTATTTGTTAAGTTCTATACCTGCACTCATAACTTATCGTACAGTAAATTACATCATTCATGGGTTATCTTACACTAAATTACATTATTCACGGGTTATCTTACACCAAATTACAGCATTCATGGGTTATCTCACACTAAATTACATCATTCGTGGGTTATCTTACACTAAATTACATCATTCATGGGTTATCTTACACTAAATTACATTATTCATAGGTTATCTTACACTAAATTACATTATTTATCATAGATATAATTCCACTGCAAAAAAGTTTATATTGTACCAGAAGTGTTTTCACATACACTTTTTTGAGGTTATTGTTTGAGCTTTTTTTTTAAAGATCCCAAACATTTCTGGTAGATATTATATAATCTTATTTGTTACCCTTGACTGGCAATTATTGATATTCAACTCACATCATGCGAAAATGGGTCTTATATGTTATATACTGCCAGCATAACTCTGAAGAGCCAGCACATCTGCAAAGGGTAGTCTGTGTCTACACTTGCTGCTAAAGGCATATGACCCCTTTTTGCATGACACAGGTAGTATGTTTGCATACTTCTAAGCAATTTAATTTTAAACAATGTGGATATATGAATTAAATAAGGACTGTTTACATGTTTTAAGAAATAGTTTTTATAATTGGGCATTTCTGTTTAAGCATTTTAGTTATATGTAAAATGTTGAGGTAACTTTGGCTCTTTCTATTTTTGAAAATTTCATTAAATGTTCATATGGTCATATTTCTCAGAAGTGATTTTCCTAAGTAGATGAAGTATTATGGGTTAAATGATCTATTACAATGTCTAATTGTAGGGCTATTTAATATCCGTATTTCATAAATTGTACTTCACATTGTAAAAAGTACATGTACAAATGTTTCAAGCAATATACCAATCTGTTAACACTAGTAAGGGTATGCAGCACTTGAAAGTGGTTAACTACACCAGCCAAGTTTTGTTTTATTTTTGGTCTGTTTTAAAGACTAGTATTTTTATGAACATGCACTAATTATTGCCAAACATAATTATGTGCACACACAGTCTGTATTTATACTCCATCCACAACACTGACAATTCTATTATCTTGCAAAAGTTTTATTGTGCTACATGTTACAACTCTTAATTGACTACTATCACTTAATTATAGTGTGTATAGGTGTTGTTTCCACCAAATGTTAGCTTAAATGGAAAGTACTTGTACAATTTTTTGAATGCTAAGCTATCACAAGATCTTTGCTCTCAGATGGTTTAATTAGGCTGTCTATTTATTTAAACTGATGATTGAAACTACAATTTCTCTTAGTTTAATCTGAAAATGAGATTTTTGGGGAATTTTATACTGTGTAATAGAAACTGCAATGTTTATGTTTCTAACGTATTGTTGATGTTCAATGAATTCCAAATGTGAAACTTTGTTATGCTGTAAGGACTGTATTTCTGCCACATTTTATGTAATGTCTATCAAATGGAATACTTGTCAGGATTTCCACTGCTTGTCGCGTGCACCATCTGTTATAAACTATGGCAATATTTAATCGATAGCTTGTTAGCCACTGCTGGCAAAATTTGGCGATTGTAGTTTTTATTGACACTGTTTTAGTATGGTTGTTGGTTTTGGGTTTTGTAGCTGTGTTGGCTGTGAATAAAGTAAGCCATCAGAGCACTAATCATCAGTGATACACTATATAAGTAGGTCTCACCCCGACCTCATCTGTTTTTAGAAGCAGTTGTTCACAGCCCGAGTTTTAGTCTGAAGTATATACGCAGTTATTTCCCTTTAAAGATTTACAAATTTCTCTCCCTTAAGAAATTGATACACAGTCGCTTCCCTTGTTCTATGTTCACAGTTACTTCCATGTTTGCGTTTAGAAAAGGAACTGTAGTTCAAGGTTTAAAGCTGAACATTAACAAGTGCTTTATGAACGTTTCATGTTGATGAAATTATTATATAAATGGAAGTACCTTAAACTTTTTCAAGATCACTTTAACCCTGTCTAGTTTGTGTTTAGCACCAGTTATAGATATTTTCTGAGCTAAAGATTTGCCTTCTCTTAATAAGTGTTTAGCAAATTTCTTAAAATGTTCAGAGCTGAAAATCAGCTGCAATTACACTTTGTTTTGAGTGTGTGTGTTATATTTTATAAAGCAACAAACATTGATGTTTGTAAGTTAGTTGAAATCACAGAAACAATACATTTTGTAGTGATTTAATAAGACTTCTTTTCATTTGTTTTTTTTCCACATTGTTGAAGAGACTTAGCAGTCAGGTTTGATTTGGTTGCTTTGAACTTATGTTCACTTAAGGATAGGTAGACAGTTTTGTTTTATATGTAATTTATAGAGGGATATATATTTTTTATGTTGTAAACAGAAGTGTGTATACTATTGTAAAAATGCACATGTTGAAAGCACTAACAGTTTCTGTGAAATAGTGTTGGCTTTCTCCTTAACACGAGCTAATAAAAAGGTGTGTAACCCTGTCTTTATTGAGAGGGGTCTACTAGGCAATAGAAATTATTGTTACAAAATATTTGGTTACTGAACCCATGAAAAAGTCGCTTACAAAGCAGTTTGGTCTGTTTATATATGTTATTGGGACATTTTTTTATGTTTAAAAAAATCTACATGCAATATGATTTGCTGATATTTATGTTAAAGGAAATATTTGTTTTTGAGTCATGAAAGATCTGGTGGATAAAACTCTGGGCTTTTATTTAAAATGCCCTGATATGCACACAATCTTTATTAATATTCCATAACCTTAAACAGATGTCTGCATTTGTATGCAAACAAGTGAAAGAAATTCACCAATAGTGTTAGCACTTTGTTTTGTTGATTTCAGCGTTTGACTGATGATAAAGTCGAACCTGAATGCAGGTATTGATGAGTGTGTGTATGTGTGTGTATGGAATCCCCTTGTGTTATTTTCGTTGATATTTTATTTGCAATTCATTATAAACATATAGTATATGCTTTTACTATAGTCAAGAATAGTACATGGGATATGAAGCATAAACAGTGATATGGGAGCAGCTTAAAGCCACAGTTTAACGGTAAATTTTGAGGCATATTAATAGTACAAGCAAAATGGATATTATTTCGGAATCATACGAAGTAATATGCAAAATGTTAACATTGGACCTTTAAATTCAATGTATACAAAGCATTGGGCTATTGGTTGTATATAGCGAAAGAATTATGTCGATATCTCCAAGGTCAAGGTCACACTTTGAGTTCAACGATCATTAATGAGCTTGTCCGGACCATGACTATGTCATTCATTGTAAGATTTTAAAATCATTTGGCACATTTGTTCACCATCATTGGACGGTGTGTTGCGCGAAAGAATTACGTCGATATCTCTAAGGTCAAGGTCGCACTTATAGTTCATAGGTCAAAAATGGCCATAAATGACCTTGTCCGGGCAATACCTATGTTGTTCATTGATAGATTTTAAAATTATTGGCACATTTGTTCACCATCATTGGACGGTGTGTCGCGCGAAAGAATTAAGTCGATATCTCCAAGGTCAAGGTCACACTTTGAGTTCAAAGGTCAAAAATGGCCATAAATGAGCTTGTTCGGGCCATAACTATGTCGTTCATTGTGAGATTTAAAAATGACTCTGTACATTAATTTGGTTCACAGTCATTGGACGGCGTGTCATGTGAAAGAACTCAAGAGTTCAAAGGTCAGAATGGCAAATTGGCTATAAATGATAATGGAGTAATAATTCTTAAAAATCGCCACAAATTAGATTCTCTTGTTTTGTGAAGACAGGATGAAAAGTAGTCTGTGTCAATGCGGCATGTGGGGGTATACGTCACGTCTGTGACAAGGCTCTTGTTTATGTATGGTTTCAGATTGAACAAAATATATTGCATATAAATGTTTTACAACGTTTTTATATGTTTAATATTGCTACCTTAGAAGAAAAGGTATAAATGAAAGATTTAAACTTTTATAACCGGTATACCGGTACGCTGCACATGGAGGTTAATGTAAAATAAGCTGTATATAAACGCTGATAAAGTGAAACGTGTTGTATGGGTTATTATGCACTCTTCTTTGTGTGAACAGGAAGAAAATGCGCTGGAAATTTAAGTAAAGTTTATAACATACTCGTAGTAGCATGATTTACTGATAGAAGCAAAAACGGTGTAACCCCACACTGTCTATGTATCATACCTCTCATGCATTACGCGTTATTCCTCTATACTATTCTTGTGTATGTCCATTATTTAATATCTTTGCCGCATATGTTTGTTAACACGTTGGCTAGAATTCATAAATAAAATTTGGCCATTTTTATTGTGGGCCTTTTAATTTACCCAAACCTTTCCTTTGTTTGTAATGCATCACTCGGCCAAATATCAGGAGAATCAAATCAATTAGTGCGCTCAGTACAGCTGGTATGATCGCTTATGACCTCACGGTCTCGCTGTAACGATATGACGACATCGCACATGACGTCACGGTTTCGCTGTAAGGATATGGCGACATCCCACATGACGTCACGGTCCCGCAATAAGGATCTGACGACACTCGTTTATGATGTCACGGTTACGCTGAAAGGATCTGACGAGATTGCATATGACGTCACGGTCACGCTGAAAGGATCTGACGACGTCGCTATGACGTCAAGGTCACATTGAAATGATCTAACGACATGTCATATGATGCCACGGTCACGCTGTAAGATCTGAAGACGTCGCATATTACGTCACGGTCACATTGAAAGGATCTATGAGATGTCACATGACGTCACGGTCACGCGGTTAGATCTGAAAACATCGCATATGACGTCACGGTCACGCTAAAACGATCTGACGACATCGCATGAGATATCACAGCCAGCTGACCTTTGAGTTTAATGTGTTAGTCATCATTATGAAATGTTATCAGCTTTTATCCTTACCTCATAAACAACACAAATCCGAAACACACTTCGAAGTAAATTGCTTTGCACATTAGGACTGCCGTAGAGCATGCGATATCTATTGTTCTTCGACCTGCGGCCATGAATGATGGTTACCTGGGAGGAAAAGAAGACCCGTTTTTATTTTTAGGTCAACAGGTCATATGTCAACATCACGAGCGTTCAACTTGAATGTTTTAGTCCCTTTAATATTCTTATGTTTCTCGTGTTATGATGCTGCCTGTATAATGGCAATATTCTCTCCCTGCGTAGCGGAATGAGATTTCAAAAATTACCCTTCGTCCGTCCGTAGCATTTTTTGTATCCGGTCCATATCTCTTACAACCTTGAGGAATGTTTTTATCCCCTCCCCTTCTCCGCACTACGAACATGTAACTAAGGATGGCGGATTTTACTGGTATCAGTTTGGCCGTCTGGACGTTGCATTTCTTGTCCAGAGAATATATTGATTTACTAATAAAGCATTAAAGTAATAAAACTGTGTTTATTTTACCGGAAGGGACCATATGTTTACCCCATGGTCCGTCAGTCTTTCTTCCCCTAACAATCTGGATTCTGAAATAGCGTTAAAATACTTAACTAGTTTGATAATACTCGGTATGTGCATGGAGGTCATATGAGGAATATGCACTTTATTCCAGGTTCCAGACTTTAACTTGTATTTGGGGCGTGTTTGATGGCGATCAAGGTAACAGTTACAAAACAGTAAAATGGCATCAGCTTCAGTTTGGAAAGATGTATTACACTGAAACTTCGGAAATTGTCTTTGGCCTGTCAGGTAAAGGTTAAAGTCACTGTTTCTAAAAAAAGAAGAATGGTTTATGGCGCCTTATTATAGTTTGGATGGAGGTATAGGACAGATATTTGTATATGTTGCATATATGCAGACTTAACATGACAGACCAGTCACTTCAATGTCGCTGTCACTACACATAAAATAAAAACGGTTTCTGCTTAGTTACTTGAATCCAGTTGCTGCGTAGTCAGTATTAAGTATTCTTCGGGGAGCATGAATGTTGGGGCATTTTTCTGTATCGCAGTTTTAACAAGAAATATCTTTAAAAAGATATACGGCGTTGATGTTGCAATGTTTGCGACCAGTGAAAGGAGATGGAATGAATCGACCATGTATTTTATTGAAGGTAGTGAGTGATAATAAGATAATATATTTTAATGCATTAACAAATAAAAATGAAGAACAAGAAGAGATGAAATTGTATGTTTTATTGTCAATAAGTATTGTTATGACTAGGTTTCTATAATTGAACGAGTAATGCATTAGTTTCAATAGGAAAAAAAAACATATTCGCCACTGAAATACTATGAACATAATGTTGGAATGAAATACAAGATACTGTGTTATAATGTGTACAGATGTTAGTAGAATGTAAACATAAAAGACGCAATATTGCAAGCATCATAGTGATATAATAAATCAAAAACAGATATATTTCCAACACCCATATATTTCCTTAGTATCGCGGGCTACCGCCCCAAACCCCCGCTTTGTCGATAGTGGTAAACAACTGCGTACCGGTAAAGTGCAATCTAGCCTGTTTTTGTAGTGATTAGTGTGGCCGCTACGGCATGTACATAATAGATAATTTTAATTGTAGAGACATGTGATTAATGCTATACTGCTACGCAAACTAAGGAGAAACGTTTCGATGTAGTGTTTAGAGGATGTTTTGTATCATGACAGTTTTTAATTTATTGTAATTTACATGTAATTTACAATATATTCATATTTCAGTTCAAATGATATGCATCCAATGTTTTAGTCTGGGAACCAGACTACCAATGTTTACGGTGATTTTTGTATTATTAGCCAATGCACAATTCGGGTTTATTCATTTCGGACCTATCATGAATGAAGGTCATTTAAGGTCAAAAGTGACGTAAAACAGCTACGTCGAAAAATAGGGTTTTCGTATTATGGATAGTGAACAAGGCGGGGTCAGGAAAATAATACTCGATGTACCAGTCAGACTGCAAATATGATTATATTAGATTATATGAAACCGCTGTGGTATAGCATGAATAATCATTCATAAGGTCATTGAGTACAATTGCTCAGACAAGGTTTTAGTGGGAAAACGTTTTACACAAGAGTGAAAATCACAAAACACTTATTCACTCATTCAGATGTTGAATACATTGTATACATTTACAAGCGCCTTCAAGTCGTAAAAGGTCTTATAATTTATGTCCGTGTTGATCTTTTTTTTCAAATAGTGTAATTTTATTAATTTTGTAATTGTTTAGTCATTTTTTTCTCTCTCTTTCTGTTTCACACTATGATGAAAAATAAATGTTAAAATGAGTAAAATATTAGAAACTATTTATTTTATTATTCAGATGGGTTTTGCTCTGTAAGGAGGGGGGGGGGGGGGGGGGGGGGGTAAAGGGATCTTTTCACGGTTTGGTAAATTGACAACATTGAAAAAAGTTGTTTCAGATTCGCAAATTTTCGGTTTAGTTATGATATTTGTGAGGAAACAGTTTTACTGAACATTTGCCATGGTCTAATATAGCCATTGTATGCATCTTTTGACGATTTAAAAACCTAAAAATTATAAAGCGTTGCAACGCGAAACAATTGAATAATTTGGAGAGTTTTGTTGTTGTTTAAATTTGTAAAACTACGAAGATGGCTTATATAAGGTATAAAATACGCATATTATGTATGCTTGGCAGGATAGCTCAGTTGACTATTGCGTTTTTACTTCAGGATTCCGGGGGTCACTGGTTCGAGCCCTGCTGCGGGCTACCTTTTTTTCTTTTTTAAATTTTATTTTCGATTTTTTACTGGAGCTTTTAAACTTTAATGTTTACATTTATCAATATAAAGCATTTAATGACAAACTTCAAAACATGATAAGTAAAAAGTAAAAACGCATTAACCAACTGAGCTATCCTGCCAAGCATACATAAGATGCGTATTTTATACCTTATACAAGCCATCTTCGTAGTTTTACAAATTTAAACGACAACAACAGAACTCTCCAAATTATTCAATCGTTGCGCGTAGCAACGCTTGATAATTTTTTAGGTTTTTAAATCGTCAAAAGATGCATATAATGGCTATATTAGACCATGGTAAATGTTCAGTAAAACTGTTTCCTCACAAATATCATAACTAAACCGAACATTTGCGAATCTAAAACAACTTTTTTCGATGTTGTCAATTTACCAAACCGTGAAAAGATCCCTTTAAGGTAAATATGAAACATTCACTTTCATTTTAAAAAAGCAAAATACCCTTGTATTTATGGGGACCCTTCGACACTTTCAGATGTTTTACAAATGTGTGCTTGCTTTAAACTGTTCATGTTTTCAAAATAAACATTTCCAATGTAATTTGGTCTCGGTTTAAGGCTTAAAATCATTCAGACATAAATACGAAATTAAAATTTATAAGTCGACAAGCCCTTTTTGGGTCTGGTAACTGTATTGTTTTTATCAGCCTTGCTGTGGGTTGGGTTGATACATATTAAGTCCGCCGGGTCCTGCGTTCTGAGCGCCTTAAACAAAAAACACATTTTGGTTTAATTTCTATAATTCGTGGTCATCGTCATCATCGTCATCATCATCATCATCATCATCATCATCATCATCATCATCATCATCATCATCAACATCATCATCATCATCATCATCATCGTTGTCGTCGTTGTGTTCCTTGTCGTCGTCGTCAGTATCATAATGACATCATTATTCTAATATTACAACAACAATATCATTATAATTAACATCATAATCAACCGCAACCAACACAATTCACAACAGATTCCAACATCACTTACCCACTGTTCCACCAAGCATCGCCGACATGAACGTGCTCTGTGCAGACTGCCGAGCCGCCTCCATCGGGCGCATGTGCGGCGGTTCTGCCATAATGTCGTCGATCTGGTCCGAGTTGAAGCCTCTGGCGCGCCATTCCGCTGTTTCCTGTGCCGTGCGCATGTGACCGGCCATCATAGTGGCCATAAGGTTAGCGTCCATGCCTGCAGGAGAGAATTATGAAACGTCATGCATACCACTTGTTAATTTATTCTGTTTCTTATGGCGTACCATTTGGGTCGAAAGTCGACACAACCTACTACGTAATAAGAGTAATGTACTTCGACGCACAATATGTACGTCGAAGTACAAACATTGTACTTCGACGTACAAATATGGAATTCACTTCGAAGTATATATTTTTATTATATACCTAATTAATGCTTTTAACAAAATACAGGTTGTATCAATCGTTGAAATAAAAAATCCCGTTTTACGCTACTCGCTGTTTCCAATTCCGTATTACCATACTAGCCGGACTACTTCAACCCATTTAATGACGTCACATTACACGCACCGAAAATAGAAATATTTTATATTACGAAATATATTACGTAGTACATCGTGTGACGTCATTTCTGAGACAAAACACAAAAGTTTAATCTAAACTCTGTAAGGACATGTCGGACGTGGTGTTTTTTAAAAGTAAACTAGATGTGTTAAAAACGTATTTTGGAGTGTGTGTTTATCATGCATAAATGTATATTTCGATAGGAATAAAATAAAATAGTGTGGTTTAAACTAAGTTTCGATAAAGACATGGAAGATAGAAGTGGAAGTGCATATCGTTTACACGTTTTTGTTATAAACATCGGATTAAAGTTGTCAACTTAATTGTTATAAAAATTGGATTAACGATGGCATTAAGGTAGGCGTGTCGGAAACCTGTGTTTTCCCGGTTCGAATGTTTACACGTTAATTTACATAAACTGTATTCATACGCGTCTTCAGGGCTCGAAATTAACACTCGCACACTCGCAAAATGCGAGTGAAAAATACTGATTGCAAGTTAAGTTTTAAGCCACTAGTATCTTTTTGCGAGTAAAGAAATAGTGCGAAAAAAATATAAATGCACTCGACGTCGTCCGCTCCCCACTTTACGTTCGTTTTGACAACTGACGGCAGAAATGATTCGATGTCAATGTGAATCTAAATTTAGTTTTAGTGCAGATTCGTTCATACGACACACGAACACTAACTCCGATCCTAATAAAAAGACAGTTCGGCTTACAGGACTGGGACAGTCATGTAAAATATCGAATATAATATATATATTTTTATAAACAACTGGTAGCAAGATGAGTTGTAAATAATTGGTCAGTTGCCACATTTTAACTAACTCTTTTGACCTGTTAATTCTTTTCATCTCAATTCAACAGTGAAAATGCGCATACTATCAATTTAAGCAACATGTTTATCATTACCTGGTAAAAACGAACTTCCAGATCCCGTAGGGTTCATCATACCCGCTGCCAGTACGGTTGAATCAGCGCGTCCCGTAGCCCCTATCCCTCCCAGCAGGTCATGCCCTGCCCCCGCTGGACTTCCCTGGGCGCCACTTCCGGACTGAACGACGGCACCAGCACCGTTAGAGAGAGCGCCACTGGTACTTCCGCCTGCGCCGTAAAGAGTTTTTAGTTACATGTATATCAGAATATCTTAAGGACGCAGTTAGCTCCTTTACAATTGATCTATTATTACCGTTTAAATACGTCATCATCATCATCATCATCATCATCATCATCATTATTATCATCATCATCATCATCATCATCATCATCATCATCATCATCATCATCATCATCATCATCACCATCGTCATCATCGTCATCGTCATCATCATCATCATCATCATCATCATCATCATCATCATCATCGTCATCATCATCATCATCATCATCATCATCGTCATCATCATCATCGTCATCATCATCATCGTCATCATCGTCATCATCATCATGCGCTCACCTGGTACAAAATGACGTTCGGGTTCCATATGGCTCATCATTCCCGCGGCCAGTCCGGCTGTATCCGCGCCTCCCGTAGCCCCTGGCCCTCCAAACGGATTCATTCCTAGCCACGCCCCCATGTCGCCTCCCGGGGCGACACTTCCGGCATGAGTGTTGGTACCTGCACCGTTAGAGAGACCGCCACTGTTTCCTGTGACGTACAGAGTTTTTATTGTAGAAGGAGATTCATCATTTACAACTGTTTTTTTATTTAATTTAATTATTATTTTAAGGTGTACCGCTCGCTCACCTGGTACTAACCTTTAGATTCGATCAAATCGAGAACATGGTTGGTGCCGAGATGGAGAAAGTTTATCCGGTTCGGCATCTATAAAGCTCGTCCTATTTCCTTTTTCCTTTGCCTAACCGGATAAACTTCCTCTACCTCGGCACCAACAATGTATTCTCTATATTTCTGGATTTTCCACAACAGCTAGGCTAGAGGATTCATTGTTGCGGTAGGCTCAATATTAAGCCCATCAATTTTTCGCATGCTGTTTTTTAAGCAACATGTTTATCATAACCTGTTGCAAACGAACTTCCGGATCCCATAGCGTTCATCATTCCCGCGGCCATTACGGTTGCATAAGCGTGTCCCGTAGCCCCTGACCCTCCAAGCAGGTCATGCACCGCCCCCGCTGCACTTCCCTTTTCGCCACTTCCGGACTTAGCGATGGCACCAGCACCGTTAGGGACAGCGCCACTGGTACTTCCGCCTGCGCCGTAAATCACCATCATCATCATCATCATCATCATCATCATCATCATCATCATCATCATCATGTGACCACCAAGCGCTCACCTGGTACAAAATGGCGTCCGGGTTCCATATGACTCGTCATTCCCGCGGCCAGTCCGGCTGTATCCGCTCCTCCAGTAGCCCCTGACCCTCCAAACAGATTCATTCCTAGCCACGCCCCCATTTCGCCTCCCGGGGCGACACTTCCGGCATGAGTGTTGGCACCTGCACCGTTAGAGAAACCGCCATTGGCACCGTTTCCTGTGACGTACAGAGTTTTAATTCTAGAAGAAGATTCCTCATGTACAACTGTTTTTATTATTATTTTATTATTATTTTTAGTTTAACGTAACAACCACAACATCATTATCAATAACGATCATCAACCACCACAAACACAATTCAAAACGGATTCCAACATAAATGTACACGCTTCTCTCTGATTAGACTATTCCCAATGCAGACTATTCCCAATGCTTCCCCCGGAATGTTTCAATAACGGTTCGAACAACAGCGCGCTCATCTTGTACTTACCTATAGGGTTCATCATTCCGGCGGCCAGTCCGGCTGCATACGCGCCTCCCTGCGCTCCTGCTGTACCATGCCGGTTTGGATCCGCCCCAGCTGCACCTCCATAGGCGACATTTCCGGCATGAGCTGCTCCTCCAAGCATCGCCGACATGAACGTGCTCTGTGCAGACTGCCGAGCCGCCTCCATCGGGCGCATGTGCGGCGGTTCTGCCATAATGTCGTCGATCTGGTCCGAGTTGAAGCCTCTGGCGCGCCATTCCGCTGTTTCCTGTGCCGTGCGCATGTGACCGGCCATCATATTAGCGACAAGGTTGGGGTCCATGTCTACAAGAGACGTTTATGAAACATCACGCATACCATTTTGTTCGAATTTCTATATTGGTTCGCAGACGAAACGTTGCCACAACAGACAGGCTTAATTAAACATAATACCGATTGGCTAATTATTCAAGCGTTTCAAGTTTTGATATTTTAAAAACACGCACTGTGAAGACCGGTCCCCTATTTACACATGAACTAGCAGACTTAGACTTTAGACCAACAAGATATACAGCCCCAAGCTCGTGGTCAAGCTTCGTTCGCATGCAACATTTCGCCACATGGTTGCAAAAAGGTACCATATGACGTTGAAATAAAAAGGCACATGGTACCTTTTTGCACCAATGGGACGAATTATTATCGCTGCGTACCCACGCTATTACATGCGCTAGGATTTCTATGACATGCGCACTCGATCGCTCGGACGTAAGCACGCGATATCTTTGACGCTAATTTGCCAAAAAAAATTCATAGTGGCTGAATTGATGCGTATTTTCATTGGTCAGCTATGACGTCATCTATAACCAATGTGCACGCCAAAGCTGCCGATTTAGACCGTTTGAAAAGGAAAAGCAAACTTTTACAATTCCTTTATATGGTGTTTGTGCTAATAATCGCCCACTAATGGAGCACCTAAAATGTTAGTCTACTAACTGCCTTCATCATACAGCGTACACCTCACTTAAACGTTTTTTATGTTTATATTATCATTTATTACAGTCGGTTGGTGTATAACGGATAGCTAAGGACTTCGAGTCTCATTTCAACGTAAACACCTGCATGCATTCAGTAATTAAACCATTAAACCTAGATAGACACATGTCTTTCCTATTGAAACATGCCAGCGGTTTTAAATTTCCGATTTTTTTTTATTTGTTTACAGCGCAAATATTATGGCACACTGATTCAGTCATTACCGGATCGCTTAGGTCTTTATCGGATTACATGTGTATCGGGTTATTTCTTGAAATTTGACACAGTATTTGTAACAAATAATTGCAATATATGTACATTTCCAGAAAGGAAATTCATTGTAATTGATGAAGTAATGGCTGTTCAAAGCGATGCACCCTATATTCGGGTCATTTTTAGTTGAATACCTTGTTATATATATATATATATATATATATATATATATATATATATATATATATATATATATATATATATATATATATATATATATATATATATTTGATAGTGAAAAATATGTTTTCAGAGTAATCGATTTTTTCGTTATAATTTGATTAATTTTAATTAAAAATGATGTTTTCACTAATAAATATCATAGCCACACGCTAACCACTTGTGTATTGGACAACTTAATTGAGTTTATATTTATTTTGAGACAATCCCCACATTCCTGAATATGGGTCACCACATGTCAGTTATTCACTAAATCCCGAGTTGCAGCTTTCATGCCTATTTAATATGGTACGCATCAATTTGGTTTCTGAGCATTATTACTTTTTTAAAGGACACATAATACTAAAATATTACATCAATGAACATTATGTTTACCAAACAAAATCTGCAAAATTAAAGAAACCATACGTCTGCGCTTTTCCTGTCGTCACAAAAACGGTGCGTACATTACGTGACCTTGTTTTGCTTTCGATAAACGGAACAGTTGTAAACATAGACACACGTCAACAAAAACATGAATCGACTTAACAATGATAGGCTTTGTGTATGCAATTCATAGAAAACTATAAATCTTAACAAAAATAAAAGTATTTTGCAAACAACGTTTAACCTATCCGTTACTCACTAAGATCCGCTATACACCAATCGACTGTATTAAACACAGTTTAAACTCGTTAAAATTAGCGAGTTAATTTGCTGTAATATGTACATAGCGATTTCTACTTTGACTTCTGATCAGTCTGCCGATTGTTGCTGGGGGAGGCAGATTTAGTGTAGTGCAGTATTTTCTTTCCTTTTGTATAGACAACCATTCTCCAAACATCTGCTCTGCGTTTGTTTTTTGAAAAGTTGGTGGCGTACTGTATTTTATTACGTCGATTGTAATATAAATTGAGTTATTAATGGTTTATATAATGTATAAAACACGATATCATAGACGGAAAGTGCGTTTTAAATGTTACACGATTTTTGCCTTGCAAAGAATTTTGAGCTGTAAATGTACTTACTCATATGATCACAATATTCACGGAGAGAAACTGATATTTCTTGCATTTTTATAAAGAAAAATGTCGGTTATATACTATATTTGTAATTTAGCACATAGCACAAAATTTCACTGATATGAGTTGTATGTGTCTATATCATATAAAATTAACTTACTGTATTGTTGTCCTTTGACCAGAATCGCGAAAACACACGACAAAATAATCCCACAATGTAAAAAAGTCATCATTGTGATATACTTTATGTTTTTAGTTTTTTTCAATTATCTATTTGTTTTTGTTTGATGTATTTTCTTCAAACTGTATCTTCTATCTTGAACTATTACTTTGATAAAGTAATTTCCGATGTTTTCTGTTCGAATACTGTTTATGTTTAAATACTGTTCCGGTTTTAAGGCGCGTGCATTATTTCCACGCCAACTCTTAAGTCATGTTGCCTTGTCAACGGAAGAAATCATGAAGACCTGAGAGTTGCGTCAATGCTGACATGATCATGAGATATTTTCAAACACTGACTCACGCGAGATGTGTTGTGTGAAGAATTTAAAGGGGCATTTTCACGTTTCGGAAAATTGACAAAATTTAAAAAAAAAGTTTCAGATTTGCAAATTTTCGTTGAAGTTATGATATTTGTGAGGAAACAGTAATATTGAACATTTACCATGCTATTAAATAAACATCATATGCACCTTTTGACGATTTAAAACCTGAAAATTATAAGGCGTTGCAACGCGAAAAGATTGAATAATTTGGAGAGTTCTGTTGGTGTCGTTATATTTTGTAACACTACGACGACTACTTATATAAAAGTTATCACTCATTGTATGAGCACGGATGGCCGAGTGGTCTAAGCGATAGACCTACTCTAGGGGTCAGTGGTTGGAGTCCAGTTGAGGGTTACTTTTTTCTTTATTAAATGACAAACTCCAATACATATTAAAATCTGTGATAAGGCCCCTTTAGAGTGATATGGTTTAAGACACACAATGTGGTTTGTGTAAAATGCTGTAGGTACATTGCTGAAACATAATTGCTTTACATCGGTGAAAATAAGTACACAGCTTTTCATATATTTGTCACTTAATATGTTATTCTTGACATGCTGCGGTGAAAGGTTTTTACATGGTTTCCAAAAATTAATTGAGAATGCAACAAAATGTTTATAGAGTTAGGTTGTTAAACAAATTAGAATATTATAGGCCAATTTACCGGTAATGTTGAAGCTTATTCGGCATTTCATGTACTGAACATAGGAAATCAATTTATCATAAAAACAAATCTGACATTAAATTTCCATAACGCTTGAAAATGGCGTCAATTTCTTAAGATTTATGAGGTTTGAAAACCACATAAGTCTGTATTGACAGCGCTCATGTTTGACAAATTATCAATAACGTTCGTGCTAATTTGGCACAAATACTTAGTAAATCAAATATTTTCATGATCAGTTTTGACAAGGCGACCAATTTAACGCGATTTGTTTATTTTTGTACACATTTATAAAATGCTCGTCTATATTCAGCATGAAATTATTTTATTGATAATTTAGACACGCATGCATGCTGCGTATGAATGACATAGCGTGTGAAAGTACTCTCGCAGACAAGGTTAAGCTCGTAAATGAAACGTATGTCGTGTTTGAAATACATTTTAGAATGAACGGTCGTGTGCAGAAACGTCTAATTTTGACGTTTAAGTTATAACATCATTCCAATTTGTCTATTCAGCAAAGATTTGTTGTAGTCGCTTTATATGTTCATTTTTTGTGTAGATTATTAACGATAATTTATGCAGCGGGGACATTGGGCGCCACTCGCATTGAGAAACTTTATAAATGTAGTTCATGCAATAAGAATTGAAATCGTATAAAGTTACCAAAACGGTTTCAAACTTTTCATTGATTAAACTTGGCACAATTGTTTAAATTAAGCAATAATAATAAGTAATAAGCATACACATAATTAACAATATAGAACTCACCGTAAAAATGTGTTACGCATGCGTATACTACCACTTAGAACTCACCATGCAAAAGTGTTACGCATGCGTATACTACCACTGAGAACTCATCGTAAAACACTGTTACGCATGCGTATACTACCACTGAGAACTCATCGTAAAACACTGTTACGCATGCGTATACTACCACTGAGAACTCATCGTAAAACACTGTTACGCATGCGTATACTACCACTGAGAACTCATCGTAAAACACTGTTACGCATGCGTATACTACCACTGAGAACTCATCGTAAAACACTGTTACGCATGCGTATACTACCACTGAGCTCAAGTTGGAAACAGTTTCATACTTAGTCTGCATATATAAATGCTAATTGGATTTGCCAACATTTTTCAATTAAAAACTATCCCATACTGAATATTGAGTACCGGGTAATTTTGTATTCACAACTTGGCTAGTTCATACTCACAAAGTTGAGCGCACACTATTAATATAATCGTAAAACTTGAATTAAAGCTTGCTGTTGTATCCTTCATATACTGGGACCAATATTAAAACACTGGCGATTAAATACCTTGTTATACATTTGTATGATATAAGACCAATTGGTATTGCTAACCGACTGGAAGTATATATTGATACATTTGATAACATCGATCACACTGTTTATAAGGGACAGAACTATGCTGATATTTGAGATACTCTGAAGAAAACGACATTCCGGGCCTTTGCTCATTGGCCTTTAAAATGCTTTTACTTCTGTGCCGCTGACATTTGTGAGTAGGTCGGTTTAATTTGGTAACTTCTGTCTACACAAACAACCATCGTTCCGTGTTTATTATCACAGGTGGTTATCGTGTGGCAATGATATAAATTAGTAAAAACATCATTTTGAATTTTGAATTTAAAATAATCAAATTATAACGAAAAACCAACTTTTCTGAAATTTATGTCTGCGTTGAATAAGACCGAATTCATGGAAATCGCTGCACAATTGATGAAGTTATGGCTGTTCAAAGCTATGCATCCCGTTTTTGAGTCATTTTGAGTTGAATACCTTGTTACATATTTATATTTGATAGTTGATTTTTTTCCAGAGAAGATTATTGTTCGATATAATTTGATTAAAATTTTCTATTCAAAATGATGTTTTTACTAATTAATATCATAGCGACACGTGTGTTTTGTACAAATACGGAATTAGCTGTACCACCATGTGAGGTCTTTCTGCTTTGCTTTACAACGAGGATGCAGACAAGGCGATCTACTATGTTGCTATAATGTTATAATTTATACAGATAACTGTAACTGATATTATGTCTCTATATTTTCAGTTAATTCCTAAAATAATGGCGCAACAATAGATAGATACTGAATATAATCTGTCTTAATTTGTCATACTTCTCAACAATTTCAGGTTTAGAGACAACAACAACATTTAAACTATTGTCAAAAGCTTGCATTATCCGGTCGAATACAAGTTGTAGAAACGCAACCTCGTCCCATGTTTAATCATTACGGTGTAGAAACTATATAACCACTACTTGAACTACAACAGACATTAGTGTCTTGTGTTTTTTTAACTATTTTCTTCAGAGTTGTAGATCACAATCGCCCAAAATGTACTAATAAAAGATTTTTATGCTGTCTTAATACGGTTGATATATAATATATTTATTTGTTCATTCACCGAAGTTCTTCTGAATCCGCCGCATTGTCCACGGAAATCGTAAATAGATTAGCAAGGCTAATACATAATTGACCTTAATAAATTGAGTCATGTTCTGAGAAAACTGGGCATAATGCATGTGCGTAAAGTGTCGTCCCAGATTAGCCTTTGCAGTCCGCACAGGCTAATCAGGGACGATACTTTCCGCCTAAATTGGATTTTTGCTAAGAAGAGACTTCATTTAAACGAAAAATGTGATAAAAGCGGAAAGTGTCTTCCCTGATTAGCCTGTGCGGACTGCACAGGCCAATCTGGGACGTCACTTTACGCACATGCATTATGCCCAGTTTTCTCAGAACGCGACTCAATTATACAACTTCTTTCCGAAACTGAACAGAATACACACCCTCTTTTTTAAAGGCAGACTAAAATCGTAAAAATACCTACTACATAATATAACATGCTATTATCCAGAAATGAGTATTGATTAAAAAGGTACCTATTCGCATCCTGTTTTGGACGTGGTAATCAATTTATTTGATACTTGATAAGAAACCATAATCTATTATGATTATACAGCTCTGAGAAATTTTCTGAATGATATTTTGTTATCCAAATTATTTCCACAGAATAATAATTATAGTAAGAAAGTACATGAAGACAAATGGTTTATTTAATGCTTTCCGGTGGTTTATAAAAACAACAACAACAACAACAACATTTATTCAGCAGTAAAGCTTTTACAAGCTCATAGCCTACATTATATATGCATTATACAATTTATAAGTAATGGTAGAAGATAGAAATTGGACGATAGTGTTATGAACTGGTTAACATGGTTAGTTATGAAGGGAATACATAATTGCATCTGATATTGCAACCGCACATCTTATATTAACTAATTACTTACAAGACATACGATTGGAAGAATGGTCACTATTATTTGGAGAAATAAACATTTGTAAATACGAATGTTATATGTGGGTATATCTGAAATACGATTTTTAGAATCTCATCTACGTGGAATATTTTAAATAAATTACTTTAAACATTTGAGTAAATTACGTAATGGACTGTTTCGTCATATTATAATACAATTATTTTTGTGTATGTTATGAGATATATACAACGACAACAACAACATCAATTTATCAATGAAGCTAATACGAGTTCATAGCCCTCACATATGAAAATGAGCATTAATTTTATACATGCAAGAATACAACAAACAACAACATGTATTCATCAATAAAGCCTATACAAGTTTATAGCCTTCACATATGAAAATGAGCATTTATTATACATATGTGAGTATACAACAACAACAACATACATTTATTTATCAATAAAGCATATACAGGTTCATAGCCCTCATATTTGAAAATGAGAATTATATATTTGTAAGTGATGGCAAAAACACACAAGGTACACATTCCTAGCATGTTTATGTTTCAATTATACTGTTCACATCAAGATTACTTATTGCTTACTTATTAAATATAGAAATTACGAATCCAGATGCTGTCTTAAGTTATTTGCTCGTAAATAAACTTCGCAGTACTTATCATTTCAGTTTTACTTTTGCTGGACATTAATCTTGCAAATTTATTTATTGTTGGCCATCTGCAATAGTGCGGCTTAATAAGTTTTTTTCGTAGGTGTGCATATATTGGACATACTAGTAGGAAATGATTTTCATTTTCTATTACGTTCATGGTGCATAATTTACGCTTCCGATTTTCTCGTTCGATATTATTATACCGCTCCCTTTCTATTTTGAGATTATGGGATGATAAGCGGAACCTACTAAGTGCGATTCTAAATTTTGTTTCATTTACTTTATCTTAATATGATTCGAGTGTAAAATGGTTTTTAAATAGGCAATACGATGAGAGACGTGGAGAATTTATCACTTTGCTATGCCATGTTTGTGAATAAATATCCATTATCATTTGTTTACAAAGCTGTAACTGTACTTTAGTAGTGTTTTGATTGACCCATAGTTCAGACATCCCAATGTTTTCCAGAATGCTTTTCACGTGCCAAGCCCAGTTTTGATTACCGTAAGTATTACCGTTATTTGCATCGTTTTTAACATGTTGAATATAAGTCGTATCACGCTGCTTTCATTTGGCGATAGTAGTTTACTTGACAATATTTATTTTTTGAATTTCTTTGAAAGGAATTCGTCCTAATTCACCGTACAGGGCGCTGAGATTAGTTGACTGATTAACGCATACTATTTTCCTTAGGAACTTCGTGTGAACGGCTTCCATATCGGTTGTTCACGTTGTTCCGCATATTTCGGAAGAGTAGTTTAAGAATGATGCAACTAAAATATCGAAAAGTTTCAGTTTGCTTTTTGCACTGAAATCGTTTTTATTGAAGATAGAGAATAATCGATGCATTGACTTAGAAGCGTGTTCTGCTATACATTTTTGTGTTCTGTTAAAACTGCCATTTTTTACAAGGTATACCCCTAGATATTTGAAGGAAGTTACGACTTCGAGTTTCTCACCGTAAAGGAAAATATCGATATCAGTATATCTGGTTCCTTTTTCAAAAATTAAAACTTGTTTTGGCTGTATTGATTTTTAATTTCCACGTGTTACAGTACGTTTCTATGTTGGTTAACATCTTTTGCAGCGCTACTTGTGAGGTTGCGAAAAGAATTTGGTCGTCAGAGTATAATATTAGCAAGAGTTTTAACTCGTTTATGGTGAATAAGTCATCTATGTTCGTGTCAATGTGTTCTAGTATGTCATTTACGAACATCATAAACAACAAAGATGAGCTGGCGTCGCCTTGTTTCACGCATTGTTGAATACTGATGGGGTCTGACAATGTTTGATTAAACTTAATTATTGATTTAACGACACTATACATGGCTCTTAAGGCGTTAACCATTTTGGAGCTTATATTTTCTGTCATTAATTTTTGCCATAGCAGTGTATGATCGATTTTATCATAACATTGTTGATAATCAATACAAATTGTGTATAATTTTATACCTGAATTAATTACTTTTGATATTATTGCATGAATAATACAAATGCAGTCTGATGTGCTTTTTCCTTTTTGATATCCGAATTGGCAGTTGATAATTTTATCATGTTTGTTTGTCCACTTAGTAAGACGATTAAGAAGTTGTTGCGAATATGTTTTGGCAAAACTATTATTTAAAGTTATACCTCTGTAGTTTTTAGCTTCGTTTGGCTTTCCACCCTTAAATATTGGAACTATGTATCCAAGTCCCCAGCTTTCAGGATATTCAGCATTTCTAAATAGCTTATTGTATATTGAAAGAAATTGCGGTGCTAATATGTCAAAAGACGATTTAATTATCTCTGCGCTTATATTATCAGGGCCGCATGACTCGTTATTTTTTTGCTTGAAAACGGCTGATTTAAATTCACCTAAAGTGAATTCTCCTTCTAATTCATTGTCAGTTATTTCATCGAAATCTAAGTTAGCGTTTATTTTGGTAGGATCTGTACCTAATAATTGATTGAAGTGTGCGTATAGATCATCTAGTTTTGTACTATTATTGGTGTTTGAGCTCTGCTTATAGCACTGTTTGAGAGATTTCCAGAATTAAGTGTTTTGGATTTGTTGATGCGGTATTTTCAAGCTTTTTTCCTTCCACTTTTTTGTATTTCGCTTTTGCTTTTTTTCTTGTTTTATTGTATAGTGTGCGCGTTTTAACGAAATGGTGTTTATTTTTATCAGTTTTTGATTTGTTGAATGTGTTTCTCGCTCGTTTGAAATTATTCTTTGTTTTTTTTATATTGATTTTCAACAAACATCTCTATTACAACATGAATACATATATGAAGCAACAAAACATTTTGGTCTCTTACATATACTTAAGTATCATATGCATTGACTATGTCTGCACTTATACGTGTTTTATGTATATACTAAGAGAAAAAACACACACTTTATTTGATTAAGTATGAACATGGTATTGCTTAACATTGTTACCAGAAAAATATTATTGAGACGATGCTATGTTATTTTCTAAAGAGTGAAAAGGAGAGGAGAATAGCTAGCTTTGATAATAAGAGAGTTTTAACATTGATTAATTATTTTAATATAAAAAAATAATAAAGTGCAAAATAATTAAATATATATCAAACAAAAATCAAAAGGCCCGCGATATTTGACATATTTCACAAAATTTGACATAAATACAGAGAAACATTTAGCGGTTTAAAAAGAAAGATTAAACAGAAAAATCCTAAAGTGTCGGGGATGTAGGCAAGATTCTTAATGAGTTATTTCAAATTGTGCCATTTTTTATTATGTTGATCAATTTTGCCTTTTTCGAAGGCAATTTGCTTTTCAAATATAATTTTCATTCTTAGAGCATTGTTAAAGGTCTCAATATTTAGCTTTTCGGCTTTTGATTTGGTATTGAATATGTAAGATATCATAAGGATAATTATAAAATTAATCACTTGATTATGAGTGCCTCCTTTTTTAGTTCCAAAAATAATATCAATTACATTCAGTTCTATGTGTATTTTTTTTCTATTTAATAACAACGTCAGCTCCTGCCAAATGGGTTGTACAGAATTACATTCATATAAAACGTGTATAACTGTTTCCTTACAACTTGCGCAAAAAGTGCACAAACTTGAAGATGTTAGATTACATTTATACAAATGTGAATTAGTTGGTAGTATGCACTGTAGAATCTTGTATTGAAAATTGCGTAAAGTGTTATCTATGGTGGCTTTAAATGGTTTTAAATAAGCATGTTTCCAGTCGATACTTTGTTCATAGGGGGACATTATGTCTTCCCATTTCTTTTCTTGTTTAGTTTTATTTTCTTCTAAGGTTTGTTGTAGATTATATAAATATTTACACACTGTTTTTGATTTTTGTACTTTTTCAAGTAATGTGTTATGATTGAAATTGACAAAATCCATTTGAGATAGTTGTTGTTTGTAAGCTATTGGGATACTTTTGATTAGTGCGTAATATTTAAGATAATCTGTTGAGGGTAATTCATATAGGGTTTTAAAAGCTTCAAATGTATAATAGGTTTTTGACCTAAAGTCGTATATGTGTTCGAGGAATTTTATACCCTTATTAAACCAGTTTAGGTAGAAGAAGGTATGTTGGTTATGTTTTTCTATCCTCGAGTTATTCCATGTACTCGTTTTATTTACATGCCCTTCTTTTTCTTTCGATTTAATCTTGTTCCAAGAGATAATGACATCTCTGAGGAATATATTTTTAAAATTGGAAACAATATGTTTTTCATTAAGTGCACATTCAAATACTAGATTTCCACCATATTTATTAAGTTCATTCTGATAGAAAATTTTCCACTGCCCTTGATTGTTTACGTCTGTTAATCTTTTGACCCAACTGGCCTTATTAGCATGTATTAGAGCAGTAATATCGGTGAGTTTCAGCCCTCCTTGATCTATTGGTTTAACTAGGGTTGTTCTTTTTATTTTTTCAGGTTTGCAATCCCATACAAATTGGAATATAGATTTATTAATTGTTTGTAATATATCATGATTAGGGGTTGGGAGTGCTGACAATGTGTACATAATCTTTGGCAGGGCAAACGTTTTAACCACAGTGACTTTTCCAAGGAGTGTTAATTTTCTGTGTTGCCACTGTTTTAAGCAATTCATAAAGGCAAGTAATTTTGGTTGCAAGTTTTTGTCTATATTGAGATGTTCATCATTGGTGAAATAAAAACCCAGTGTTTTAGCTTCTTCAGAGGTCCAAGAAAAATATTTGTATTTGTTAAATATAATTTGTGTGTTTTTAAGTGAACCAACGCGCATTACGATGGATTTTTGTGTATTTAGTTTGAGTCCAGATACTTTACTGAAGTCTTGAATAGTATTTATCAATGTTGAAAACGAATTAAGCGTTCCATCTGTCATATAAGTTGCATCATCTGCGAAAAGTGTTTGTTTTATTTCTTGTTCTTTTATTTTTATCCCTTTGATGTCTTCATTCTTTTAAATAAAGTTGGACAATATTTCTATGCTTAATACAAAAAGAGTTGTTGATAATGGACATCCTTGTTTTACGCCCCTTTGAATAGGGATAGGTTCAGATAAATGTCCGTTATTAATAATTATGGTACTTATGTCAGTATAAAATAATTTAATCCATTGTATGAGTTCAGTTCCAAAATTAAATTGTTTGAGACTTTTAAACATGAAGTCGTGATCTAAACTATCGAATGCTTTTTCATAATCGGCAAAGAAAAGAAGTCCTGGCTTATTATTGTTATTCATATAATGAATGGATTCAAAAATTGTGCGTACGTTCTCGCCAATGAATCTACCTTTTATAAATCCTGTTTGTCTTGGCTCAACAACAGACGAAATAACTTTTTTAATCCTGTTTGCGATTGCTTTGGTCGCTATTTTATAGTCAACATTTAATAAACTTAATGGTCTCCAATTATCCAGTGTATCTAGATTTTTTCCTGGTTTTGGAATAAGTGTAAGAATACTTTGTTTTTGAAGTTGGGTTAATTGTCCATTAACAAATGAATGGTTAATTGAAATAATATAATGTGTTTTAATAACTTCCCAAAATACCTTGTTAAATTCTGCGGATAAACCATCTGAACCGGGACTTTTATTATTATCCATCTCTTTTAAAGCGTTTAAACATTCATATTCTGTGAGTAAGCCTTCGCATGATTGTTTCTCATTTTCTGACAGTCCTTTTATATTTAAGTTTAAAAAATGTGAATTATTAAGAGTATTCCTGTCAATAGATTTTTATTGCTATTAAGGTTTGAGTAAAAGCATCTTTGTTCATTCATTATAGTCTTAATGTCTGAGACTTCAATGTTATTTATTTTTAACTTGTGAATGGTTTTACTTTCGTAATGTCTTTTTTCAAGATTTGCAAAGTATTTGGTATTTCTTTCATTATGTTCAATGTGTTTGGCTCTTGCTCTTACTAACATGCCATTTATTTTCTCTTCTATGATACTATCGTACTCTATTTTAGTTTCGTTAAACAGTTTGAATATATTTTCGTTGTTATCACTGTTTGTATTGATTTTTTGCTCTAGTGACTCTAGTTTGTCAATGATAATTTGCTCTTTTTCCTGGTTCCTTTTTTAAATCATTGTAGAGAATTTTATACTAATGTCCCTTACCGTTCCTTTTATAAGTTCCCACGGTGTATTTGGACTACAGTTAGTGTTATTTGCCACTATGCTATGAATTTCTTGTTTAATTGGATTTTGATACTCTTCATTTGAAAGCATAGCATTATTTATTTTAAAATAACCAGGCCCTTTTTGTTGTATTTTATTGTCAATAATCATTTCAATCAAAGAATGGTCTGTCTTATATCCCGGCTTTATTTTTGCTTTATTAATTATATTACATATATTTTGGGAAATAAGGTAATAATGCAATCTACAAAAAATAACCGGTTTTCCACTTGAATGCCATGTATAACGTTTTTGTTCTGGATGAAGAGCTCGCCAAATGTCTATCAAATTGCATGAATCGATTATGGAATTTATTTTGTTCCTGCTGTTTATGTGTGTATCCTTTTTGCCGTTTTTTTTTGTCTAGATTTGGGTTAAGTATTGTATTAAAATCGCCTCCTATTATGTAATTTTTATCCATATTTTGTAGTAGATGTATTTACAGTTTTTCAAAAAAAACTTGTTTCATCTTTGTTTGGACCATATATATTTATTAAGGTGATTTCTTGATTATTAATAATAACATCTATTGTGCATACTCTACCGGGTACTAATTCTTTAAAATCGCTTATGCTTACATTATCTTTATTTTTGATTAAAATTCCTAAACCTTCACTATTTGATTTGTTCCCACTGTAAAAACTTGTTCCACTCCATTCTGATTGCCATTTGTTTTTTGTTAGCTCACAAACATGTGTTTCTTGAAGTAAACACACTGTGTAATTGTTATCTTCAAACTATTTGAATATACTTTGCCTTTTATTAGCATTGTTGAGACCTCTTACATTTAAAGAGCATATTTTTTCATACATTTTTTTCTCCAAAAGATTTTATTTTTATGGCTAAATTGAATCGTACTGAATCTTGCCTATTAATTTTATAAAAGTACATATTTATATCCTGTTTTATTGACATGTGTTGGGATTTCGTGTTTATTTCTACTGGTTTATAAGAAAATGTTATAAACGATAGTGTAGATATGAAAAAGTGTACAAAAACATCACAACAATAAACATACAGACGATAAGTACATGAATGCATATGAAAATCAAATCAGGCATTAACATTACCAATGCAGAAGAAAACCCCCACAAACATTCAACTAAGTTTAACAGATGTGATCCGTAATTATTTAAGTTCCCTAAATGTGATAAAGCGCCATTTAAAATATAATAATACAAGTGTATTTAAAATAAGCACATGAATGCTTATGTGAATCAAAACAAGCGTTAACATTACCAATGCGGAAGAAAAACAAATCTTCAACTAAGTTTAATAGATATGATCTTTAATAATTTAAGTTCACTAAATGTGCTAAAGCGCCATTTTAAAATATACGATGTTTTCTAATATCAACCTGGATTTTGATTCCAATGTATATAAAGTCAGCTATTGTATGTTATTAATAATAAGGTAGTTATTAATATGTGTACAAAAAACATCAACACATTACAATTATAATATCAACCTGGATTTTGATTCTAATGTATATAAAGTCAGCTATTGTATGTTTTTTATAATAAGGTAGTTATTAGTATGTGTACAAAAAACATCAACACATTACAAAACAGGCAATTAGCACATGAATACATGTTTAAGTCACATAAAATGTACACTGTTTTCTAATAACCAACTGGGTTTTGATTCTTGTACATATAAAAGCAGCTATCGTATGTATGTGTAAATACTGTCAAATATACTTACAACCTAGTTGAGCCAAAGTATAGTTAAAATAAACAATAATTTATCATTTTATCCTTTATATTTTTTAACCAACAGCTGGTGATTGTGTATCAGCACATTATGTTTACTCACACTAACAATACCACTATGTTCTTACATTAACTGTATTAAAGCTGCTTAGCTGTTGGGTTCCATTTTTTATTTCTATAAAAAATTGTTTTAACAGTGTTATTGTAGCTTATTTTATCATATATGACATAAATTTTATGATATATTATTAACAGATTTAACATGTTTTTAAACATTTGTCAAATATATTTGTTACCTATCCGGCGCAATTAATATGAACATGTGTACATCATATTATACTGCTAAGACGTGCTATTGTAATATACTATTTGTTATACAAGTTTAGGTATAGACGTTTCTAAATCAATCTGTTCATGTATGACAAAATAGAGTAATAAGACAAAATATGATACAGTTTTTATCATCTACAGTTTTTATCATGTATTAATGATCACTTAAATGTAAGGAAATCTTATAGAATAAGAGATCCTGTCAAGGATAGTGGTAAATAATGTTTTGTTGTAATTATCCCTTACCACCGAAAGCAAAAGAAAAGAGATTAAATCACAAGTTTTACAATATTTATAGCCACGGTTGAGTGGCAACTAATCCTTTGTGTGTAAAACTGCTCCTGGATTTAGGACAGGTATCTGTAATTGCACATCAATGTTCATGTTTGTATACTTCTCAAAATCATTTAGGCTGCACACAATCACTGGTTTTACTGCTTATATTGTAAATAACTATAGTTTTCAGGTCTGCTGGGTTATTGCGTTATCACAGTATTTATGAATGAATATTGTGTTTTCCTGATCTAAAAAAAGCACACAAAAACACATGTTCTGCTCATGATTTCTATTTTTGAGGCCATGGTAGGTTCAGCCATTCGTCATATTGCTTGTATAAGACTCTGTGTATGTTGCCATCTCGTTTTTTATAAAAGATTTTTCCGCTTCTACTCCAGACTGACTCTACAGTGTCTCTTTTCTTTAATCGCACAGAGTTGAAGACATCTTGGTTTAATGGGGTAAGGTGTTCACTAGGGTATATTTTACCCTGTTTTAACTGCCTGCTCATTTTCATGATCTGGATCGTTTTGTCTCTTGCTACGAATTTTATTACTACCGGTCTGCATTTTCCATTTTCAAAACGCCATAGCCTATGACCATAATCAATATCAGTTTTGCTTAGTTGGATACCAGTGTGCTTTTTAACAACGTCTGCCACAAGCTTCATAGTGTTTTCTGGTGTTTCAGTTTTATCCATATCTTGCAATCCATGAAAGACCACGTTGTTAATTCTGGTATATTGTTCTAGCTTATTTAATGCTTCTTTGTTTTCATACTTTTCTTTAATCAAAGTTTCCCTGTTCATCACTTTTTCTGCGTTTAACTCAGTATTCAATTTGTCTATCTCTTTCTTTAAATTCTCATTCTCGCTTTCTCTATCAAACAGCTTTGATTCCAATAACTCGATTCTATGGAGAAGACTGTTTTTCATTTGCCCAACAATTTTTTCAATCATGTTTTCAAGACAGCTGTCATCTTTCATTAAAACATTTGAGAGTTTACTATTTATTTCACTTAGCTGTCTAGAAATTTCTTTGATGCTGATGTTATCTTTATTTACATTGCTTTCTGTTTCTTGTTTTGTATTTTTCACATGTTTAGGCTTCTTTTTGGACTGTTTTTTGCTTTCGTCCTTTGATGAATTCATGCTGCTGTCTTGTTCACTTACGCTGCTTATATATTTACGTTTATTGTCTTTTTCCTCACTTTTTTCATCACATTCGCTCTCAGATACTTCTGAAACTTCAAGTAGTTCTGAGGTCATATCTTTAATAATGTCTTTGTTTTGTGGAGAATTTGATGCCATACTTTTTTGAACAGTATACTTTGGAATGTTTTAAAAATAAGTTTTAATCTTTTCTTTTGAAGCTAATTATGTATTTTTCAAACCTTTTTTGTTTTCATGTCCAGTATTCCATTCTAAACTTTAGCACAAGTCATTTTCTGTAACTAATTCCCAACTCTGAGGCTAGAAACTTTTAAAACATTTGTAATTTTTGTTCTCCAGAAGAAACACAACATGCCCATTCAAGGGAGAGCAGGCGTTTTTTTAATAATTAAAAATTATTCTTTGTTACATAACAGTTACTGTCAAACCATTTGGGAGACTGTTTTTTATTTTCATTATTAAAATGCTCATTTCGGTTAATAGTTTTGCCAAATACTTTGACCGCATTGTTATATATGTGATCTGTGATACATTTTATTTCGTCATTTATATTTGCGTGATTGTTGATTATATATAAAGAAATATAGAGAAATATCAGTGAATTAAAACTGATAATTTCACTGTTTCAAACAGTGAAAATTATCGGTGAAAATTATCGATAATTTTCACTGTTTACTGTGAAATGACGTCAATTTTTTACGAAATGACGTCATTATTCCATCGAATTTTTTAGTGAAACTCTTTAACAATGTATATTACTGTAAAAAAGCATAAAATAAAAAGAAAATGTGTTGAATTTGGTGGAAAATCGATTTTAATTCACTCGTGATCATAGAACAAATATATTTTCTATGATCATTCGTGAATTAAAATCGATAATCCACCGAATCCAACACGTATCCTCTATTTCTTAGATACTAGTTTGAATTTTATATCCATTTGGTTTTAGTATAATGCTAAATATTCAAAAAGAATTTATTCCTGTGTATAATATTTTCAAGATGGCTGAAACACTCCCAGTATGTATATTATGTAAATAATTTATAATGTGTTTTGACACTGTTTGTTTAGTATATGGAATACTTTATGATATGGGTTGACACTGTTTGTGTAGTATATAAAATAATTTATGATGTGTTTGACACTGTTTATGTAGTATATGAAAGAAGTTGTTATGTGTTTTGAGAGTCTTTGTGTATTAAATGAAACAATATATGAAATGGTTTGACATTTTATATGTAGTACATGCAATTATTTATATTGTGTTTTGACAGTCTATCTGTAGTATATGAAAGAAATATGATATGCTTTGACAGTTTCTGCTTAATAAATGAAACTATATTTGATATGTGTTGACACTGTTGGTGTAGTATATGAATTTTCGACAGTCTTTGTTTATTATATGAAAAATGTATGGTGTGTATAGACACTCATTGTTTTATTTGAAATATTTTATAACATGATTTACAATTCTCTGTGAAGTATTTGAAATAATGTAAACGGTGTGGAGGGGAATGCCTTAGAGCCCAGCTCCCCTCCACTACACACACCCGATGATTACGACAATATATGTGTATTTAAAATAATATCAAAGGAATATGTTTTTGTCAGGTTTTTGTGATTTATTTATAAGAAAACACAAAGTCTGCAAACCTACATAACTATACAAATAACTATTCTTTCATGACATATTTCTTCATTCTCTAGTCAACTTTATATTACTTTCACAAAACCATCAATCTTCATAGTTTCGAATTGAAAAAACAACAACATAAAATGGCGAAGTTGAAATAATTGCGGGTTTATAACTCTTGTTTTAGAAAATGAAACCAATTCAAATGTAAATGGAACTTAATGTCTAGGTTATACATTGCATTTTGCATTTGGTTAAAAGATACAAATCATGGTCTCATAAGTACCTGTAAACTATTCTTTGAAGTTATACAAAACACACATTAATCAAACATTTATAAAAGTTCGTGGGAATTGGTTCAATACCTTTGAAATACGTATTTACCTTCGTAGCCACATGTATTTGTGTTTTTTGTATCATACTGCAAATGTGCAATGCATGTTGACAAATAACATGTATTCACAAAAACGTTTTACTTAACGGTACAATAAAATTGTAAATATTAGCTCCATCAATGTTGCTGTAAATATCTCGTCTATTTATGCCCAAACAATATTTCATTTGCTTCCACTAACAAGGTAGGGTAGGTGTGTACGCTAAACTATGTTTTCCTTTCACTATTTTAAACTTTTTTTAATATACCATGATCTGCATAAATCTACCAAATCTTAATTTTCATTTTTTTAAGTTTTTCTAATTTATTTAAAGCTGATTCAGCTTATATTTATATAATATAGCAAAAAGGATTCCACATCAAAAGTTATTTTACTAGTGCAATTTTCATTATATATTAATTCTTGACAGAGTGGCATTGTTGAATCATGCTTATGTACACATGACATGATTAAAAAGCACCTCATTTATACGGCTGTAATGCTCTTTGTTATAAATTGGCGCTTACATTTGTAAAAGTTGCCGTTAAAGAATTTGCATATTTATAAATTATACAATATAACGAATCAGCTATTTTACTAATTAAAGCAGATTTGTGACATGTTAACTAATTTGCTATGGTGGCATTCGTTAAAACAAGTTCATGATATTATATTGCTTATTAAATGTCGAGAACGCAAAATGAAGCCCACAAAACGTATTTAAATGTACATATTTTAGTAATACTGAATCGCATATAATTCCGAAAGCGTGTGACGTTTATTTCGACAGATTGCAAACCAGTAAGAGCTAACGGCACAAAGCGGACGTCAAACTTAACAAATTAATTTAAGAAATTAACGTTTTAAGTACATTGCCATGAATAAGCGACACAGATTAAAATAAAATCTAGTAGAATTGTCGACCAACATGATAGAATTGTCGACCAACATGACTTACTTTTGAAAATTAGTTTTCAAAGGTATCTTTGAATGTCCAATTAAAGGAGATGGGTGTTCAAATTAACGGCGTCGTTAATAACTACTGATGACAAAACCACAAACTACAATTTCATACTTTCACATGCTTCTTATCAAATAGGGCTTTTGATATTAACGATTATCCCGCTGTCATGCAAATGCGTTCAAATAAACGATTGTATACGTGTAAAATACTTTCTTTCTTAAGTGAAAGAGGTAGCCAGTGTACAAGCAGACTAACTACAAAGGGCAATAATTATGTGTAAATACTTTTCACAAAATATATTTCCTAAAACATGTATTTTGTTTGTTTTGTCATCTGAAGCTACTTATTTCAAATTTTATGCGACCATCAAAGCTCTGAGGAAACTTATTTAACAAGCCGTGATGTAATTGTTGTGTGCGTGCGTGCGTGTGTGTGTGTGTGTATTGAAAACAGTCAACACGCGCACTACTCTGACGTCATTGTGTTAATTATCATGACGCAATGGTGTTTATCGTAGTTTTCAGCCCATTCATATTTAAAATAGCTCGAAGGAAACTGAACCTATTATGTAAACCAGAACAGAACAGAACAACTATTTATTTTCACCCAAGTATACAAGGTATTATGTAAACCAGTAAGTGTCGTAAATACATATGGGCCGTGCTCTGTAAAAAAGGGGTTTAATGCATGGTGTACGGTGTACATTTCAGGAACGGCAATTAACCCTTTACCACTAAGATACGTATTTTGACGCATGTGTAGTCGCTTAGAAAGTTAAATTTAATTAAAGGCCTTTCTTACTAAATTCAAGTTTAAAGGCGTCATTTTCAACCCATAGATACTGATGAGCAGCAAAGAGCATACAATCTGAACAGACTGCAAGTTACTCGCACATATACAAAAGCACTCGTTGTAGCGATGTTTAACATTTAACTGCAAAAATACTTAGTTTTTGTGTGAAGGCGATTTAAACAAACGTGAGCATTCCGAAACGTGTATTTACACATTCAAATGGTGCATATATGAATAACTTTACTGGCGCATATATGAAATAATTTCAAAAGTGTATTCAAATCGTTAAATGTTTAACTCTGTGTGTCTGTGTTTCTTTTAATTGTGTGCCATTAGTTATATAAATCTTTGCCATTTCTTGTCCTACTTATTATTAAAAATAAGCAATTAAAACGAGAAATTAAAAGAAACAATACTAATTTGATTATATAAATATTTTCCAAGTATGACATACGGTTTAACCCATAGAATTGGAAACATTCGTCACACATGTTAATAGTGGCGTTCAACTAGAAACGCGGATGAGTTCCGAATAGGAATCCGTTCGCATTTCCAACCGCCGCGCAGAAATTTGACTGAACCAAGCACAGCTTGATCAAATCCATGCATTTATAACGAAACAAGTGGTGATAGCCGAGCCACGTGGTAAATGATTTTCTTGTTGCTATTTGAACTAATTTTTAATTAAGATATTTTTTTTATTGTGAACCTATATTGATAAATTATTTTGAATATATAAAAGAAAATGATACTTTTTTCGTGATATAATATTTAAGCACATAAAAACCCTTCCAGATATGGAAGGATTTTCTTTAGATGGCAGAGTTTGCATGTGAGAGCATGGAACGACAACTCTGCATGGAGATTTTCGCTGGAGAACATATTTTGCTAGACACATTCGCACCAATTGATATCATACAGCTTTTTTTAAAGACTTTCACAATCTAACGAATCATGAACCATACATTTTTGCAAATAAGTTTATACCTTTATAAATACAATAAAAGTGAATCTCGATTCAGTTTAGTTCTTGAATAAAGAATCGAAATAATGCACAGATACTTCATAAATTATATACACACTACACACACATACCATATTTACAATTGAAACAACAGTTCTCCTATATACTTGTTTAATTTATGAATTAATCTCTAATGAAGTAAAAATACGCTAATTAAATTTTTATTAAAACATTTCTTTCTTCTTTTTAAAAACTTAACAAGCATGTATTTAAGTTACCATTGCATACATTTATATAAATTATCATTATCGTCGTCACTGTTTTCAAGATCATCATTTCATCATTATTTTAACATAACAATAACATGATTATTATGACAATGATCATAATCATGCATATCATCGAAGGCATTCTCGTCAGCCACAACTAACAACAGTTACAATAGCCGATCCCTCACTCTAAATAACCGGCTATCCAAGCGCGGCCGCTGCCGCTTGCATCCTCGCCATGGCTTGGCGCTGCTGCATCCTGTCTCCCAGGGTGTCGGAAATCTGGTCTGCGGTTATGCCCATGAGGGACATAGCATACGCTTCCTGTGCGATGTCCATCGGAACCGGTCCGGGTAGGCCGTTCATAAGATCCGAGACGTAAGCAGCCGTCATGCCTTCAATAGACAATTATAGAGAATAATTAGTTAGTGTCATTTTGTACTTTGATTTATCGGACGAGTGGAAGAAAGGTTTATGCGATCAGGCTCGGCTAGCCGTGTTAGCCGTTCTTCAACTCGTCGGATAAATTCAAGTTCACAATGACCAAATCATAGTTATGTCTATTTACGGTACATTTATTTGAAATGCAAACATTCGATTCATTTATATATATCAAAATTTAAGAACAAATGATCAAAAAGTGAACGGCACAAAAGTAGTCCGCTACAAAGCCCAAGTTTAACGACACCTAGAGTTTCCTTCATTGAATCATCCAGCTGTTTGATGAATTAAACTTTGCATACCAGAGCCAGTTTTGTTTTATTTGTTAAAGGTGTGAGTGGGGATAAGGTGGGTCTTAACTATGCCATATTTTTAAGTCCAAATATTATCCCAGACTCCGTTTTATTACATTGCACGGCTATTAAAAATTAATATGCATTTTGAAAAAATAAAACCGATTACCGGTAAAACCGTATCGCTAGGATTATTAAATGTCAGTCATCATAATAGTTTCTGATATTTTTTTTTCGTGCCCTTAATTTTAGCAACATATTTATGGAAACTTTGTATTATTTGCGATTACAAATGCATTCTAGTTTAAGTTTGTTATAACATCCATTAATAGAAAAGCCCAATGATGATCCGGTATGTCTCAACAAGGATCGAACCACCGCGCGCTTACCTGGTACAATCGGACGTCCGACTCCCATAGGGTTAAGTCCGGCTGCTCCCCCGACTCCCGGCGCTCCAGCCGCCCCAGACGGATCTATTCCTGCCCCTGCCCCCGCTGGTCCGTGCATATCAAATCCAGCGCCTCCCGGGTCCGCTCCCATTCCAGACGGTTCTAAACCCGCGCCTCCCGCTGTTGCTCCGTGCATATCCATTCCCCTCCTCGCTGCGCCTCCCTGGTTGCCTCTTCGGGGGTGCGCGCCATGTTGTCCTTTACCAATAAGAACTTTGAGCTTATCAAATACGATTGCGTATACTCAAATATTCAAGAGGAATATAAAGTTTAGTACTTGTATTTTTAATAAACAAAACAACCCTATCAGTAATGATCAAGACTACGAATATTTAAAATTTCATTCATAGATATTGTGTTCACTTTAATGAAATATACGTTTTTGCATCATTTAAAATTAACTTACTTAACCGTTGTCCGTCGACCAGGATCGCGAAAACACAAGACAACAGTATCCCTCTTTGTAAACAATTCATTTTAGTATTATTCTTTGGGCCAGTGTTATAGATTTATTTAAAAAAAACGTTGTTTTAGCTGGTAATTTTCATTCAATCGATGAATTCTATATTGAACTATTATTTCGATAAATTATCTTGATAAACTACGAAAACTGATGCTAAACACGTGAAAAAAAAACGACGTTTGCTTCACGTTAATTCGTCGTTCGATGTTTTATATCCAAAATTGTTCCGGTTTTTAGGCGCATACATTACTAAGTATTTCTACGCTACCATTAAAGTCATGATACCTTGTCAACGGAAGCAAACATAAAAGCCGTAAATTCTGACGTGACGTTGACAGATTTTAAACCGCTTACTTACAGGAGACGTGTTGTGAGCAGAAGATTAAACCCACATTGTGAAGCGTTTGCAAATTGCTGAAACGCCGTTTTTTTTAACAAATAATAGTTTAACATCGATGAAAACAGGATCACAGCTTTTCACAGACATTTCACATAGGATGTAATTCTTGACTTACCACGGCTTTATTGTTGTACACTATGTATCACGTTACATTGAGAAATCGTCCTATAGATTAGGTTGTTAAACATATTAGAATATTATTTTCAACATTATATAATATGTTCGTCGTCCACAATTTTTGTCGCATAGAAGGTCAATTAAGCTGTTAACAAAATGTAAAGATTTTATTTCTTTAACGCTAGAAAATGGCATCAATCAATTATTCTACGTGTGTTTTCTTAATTACATAAATACTTATGATCATTATTTCAAATGTTTAGATGGTCATTAAGGACAGGGGTATCCATTCAACTCGTTTTATTTATTATATTACAGCTGAACAAGGTACAACGAGTGTAGTATCGATTGACAAATACTGACTGGAAGTATTTTTGAAGGGCATTGAATGTTCATATCATATTTGTCTTTATGTTTTAAAACAATATAAATCATGCAAAATGTCTCATAATAAAAGGCTACCAATGTTATAAATTTTCGTCGCTCAATGTCTTTTCTTTATCGCTGCTCTATATATAGTTCAAGCATAATATGCAGCATAACGTTATCCATTTGACAGTTTAGACATGCTTTCTGTGGCTGCTTTTTTGGTGCGTGACAGACATAGCATTGTGAGCAAATATTCTCAAAGACAATGTTAAGCCTTTAAATAAAACGCATATCGTGCTTGAAATAAAT
Source organism: Dreissena polymorpha (assembly GCF_020536995.1). Classification (NCBI taxonomy): domain Eukaryota; kingdom Metazoa; phylum Mollusca; class Bivalvia; order Myida; family Dreissenidae; genus Dreissena; species Dreissena polymorpha. The sequence goes on along the minus strand of NC_068356.1, from coordinate 151,662,723 downwards.
TAGAAACCAACGATCGTGTTCAGAAACTTATTATTATGTCGGTGAATCTATAACATTCCTATTGGTCTGTTATGCAAATGCTTCGTTTTTTTTCTGATAGCTGTCTACGCCACTTTTTATTTTGTATGAACCGTTACGTAAGTATGTTCCTGCCATATGTTTACGAATGCGCAGAAAAACTTCTAGAGTATGCATACACTTATATACCGTATAAAGATTTTTTTCTCAACGGGAATAATTCTTAAATTTATTTAAAGAGTCATGTTTAAATTGAAAACGGTAACATTGTATGAAGATCTAATAGTATAACCTTTATTTTTATACATGTATGTCAATTACAGTTACATAATCCTTGATTTATGCGTCTCTTTATCACATTAATTTATTTGTTTAGTAAGAAAATGCCAGTTCCTTATTCGATTTGAACCACTTCCTTATTCAAACCGAATAAGCAACTATGTTATCATTAAATACAACAAAGTAGAAATGTACTGTAAATATATTTTGTATACCCGTTCTACATTTACAATACTTTTCGTTGATTTATTCGTCACGCTATTTTATTTTGATTTATAATGAATAGAAAGGACATTCCCGTTCCTTATTCGATTTGAATAAGGAATAAGAAACAAATTCATCATTCCTTATTCAAAATGTATAAGGAACTGGATTATTATTACTCAAACCTAAGTAGAAATATATTGTATTTTAAATATACAACCTATATATAATGATGTTCATTTATATGTAGATAACTTTGGATTAATTTCATTGATGTAGATGATGAAGTAAGAATATAGCAGTTCCTTATTCGGCTTGAGTAAGGAATAAGGAACTGGTTCCTCGTTCCTTATTCAGCCTCGAACAGAAACTGGTTTCTTAATTAAAGCAAACATGTTGAAATGTACAAGACTTCACTTTTATATCACATACATGTAAAATAATGTTATATGCTTAAAGTTTTGTGGATGTGAAGTTAGTATTCGTATTAGAAAATATCAGTTCGGTTTAAACAAGAAATCCTATGCAAACGCGAAGAAGAAACATTATTATGTAACTTAATACATAAAGTAAATGTTTTCGAGTTATTTTGTTAAAATTCACTTAAGAATTGTATGTATTATTTTTCTTTAAAGCCCTATTAATATATGTTAAGCTTTAATAGGGAATAATGAACAGTTCCTTATCCCTTATTCATAAAGGAAAAAGGAACCTGAAAAAAGGAACCAACTTACTCGCCATAATAATTGATAATTTTATGATGTGTGTAGACACTCTCTGTAAATTATATTAATAGTCTATGATATGTTTTGAACTTGTTGGTGTAGTATATATAACAATATTACGTGTTTGACACTCTCTCTATATTATATGAATAATTTATCATGTGTTTTGACAATGTTTTTGTAGTATATGAAATACTTTATGATATTGTTTGACACTGTTTATGAAGTATATGAAAGAAGTTATGATGTTTTTCGAGAGTCTCTGTTTAATAAAGGAAACAATATTTGATATGCTTTGACACATTTGGCGTAGTATATGAAATTATTCATGTTTTGTTTTTCAGTCTCTGTTTATTATATGAAACTATGTATGATATCTATAGACACTCATTGTTTTATATGAAATAATTTATAATTTGTTTAGAAAATTTGTGTGAAGTATTTGAAATAATGTTAATGGTGTGGAGGGGAATGCCGTAGAGCCCTCCCCCAGCAACACCCACACAAAACACACCCGATGATAACGACAATCGATGGGTACTAGGATTTAAAATAATAACAAAGGAATATATTTCTGTCAGTTTTGTTTACATTTGTTTTTATAAGAAAACACGAATTCTGCAAACCTAAATAACTATACAAATAAATATTCTTTCTTGACATATTTCTTCATTCTCTAGTAAACTTCATATTACTTTCATAAAACTAGCAATAGTTTCGATTTAAAAAAAAACATCAAATGGCGATAAGAGTCTATAATTATTTTTATAACATGCACAAAATTCAAATTTAAATGGAAATTAATGTCAAGGTTATGTACTGCATTTTCCATTTGGGTTGCATCTACAAATAATGATCTCGTAAGTAGCTGCAAACTTGCCTTTGAATGTATACAAAACACACATTAATCAAACATTTCTAAAAGTTAGTTGAAATTTGTTAAATATATTGGCAATACTTATTTTCCTTCATAGCTTTGAGTGTTTTTGTATTATACTGCAAATGTGAATGGCATGTTGACAATAAAATGTATTAACATAAAACTTACTTAACGCCACACATCTTGAAATAAAGTACATGTTAATAAACACATATAGATGCAGTTTGAAAGTGTGCAAAGTTGTCCTTAAATCTATAGCATAGTAAGCAAATAATTTTAAAATCGAAAGTATGATTCTATACGTATACGTACATTTCGACAAACGCGATTATTTTAAGATAAAGCGCAAAAAAGACGGATTTCTACCTTGTAACCACCAGAAATATTCTAATTGAGATAAAATTACATCTATAGCCTTGTTAGCAAGTGATTTATTATTTTTCAAATGGTACATCTTTTAAAGCCGAATGTAGGATTTCTAGGCGTATACGTCCATTTCGACATTCGCGATTATTTTTTAAGTTTTAAAGCGCAAAAGAGACGGATTTCTACCTTGTAACGACCAGATATATTCTAATTGACATAGATAAAATATGTTTCTTATTTATACTTAAATTTACTATGCCATGTATTTCATTTCAAGGTGTGTGGCTTTAAGTACCACAACATGTTTAATTTAAGCACCATCAATTTTGCTGTAAATATCTCGCCTATTAATGCCCAAACAATGATTCATTTTTTTCCACTTAGAATTGTACGCATGCACGCCAAACTTTGATTGTCTTTCACTATTTTAAGTCTTTTTAAAGAATATACTCTGATTAGCACTAATCTAACAAATCATAGTTTTCATTTTTTTAATTAATTTAAAGTTGATTCAGCTAATATGGATATCATATAGCAAAAAAATGCCGCATTCAAATGCAATTTTGGAGGTGCTATGCCTCATTCAAATGCTATTTTGGAGTACTATGCCTCATTCAAATGCTATTTTAGAGGTGCTAGAATGCCTCATTCAATGCTATTTTGGAGGTGCTAGGATGCCTCATTCAATGCTATTTTTGAGGTGCTAGGATGCCTCATTCAATGCTATTTTTGAGGTGCTAGGATGCCTCATTCAATGCTATTTTTGAGGTGCTAGGATGCCTCATTCAATACTATTTTGGAGTTGCTAGGATGCCTCATTCAATGCTATTTTGGAGATGCTATGATGCCTCATTCAATGCTATTTTAGAGATGCTGGGATGCCTCATGCAATGTTATTTTGGAGGTGCTAGGATGCCTCATTCAATGCTGTTTTAGAGGTGCTAGGATGCCTCATTCAATGCTATTTTGGAGGTGCTAGGATGCCTCATTCAATGCTATTTTGGAGGTGCTATGCCTCATTCAAATGCTATTTTGGAGGTGTTAGGATGCCTCATTCAATGCTATTTTCGAGTTGCTAGGATGCCTCATTCAATGCTATTTTGGAGGTGCTAGGATGCCGCATTCAATGCTATTTTGGAGGTGCTAGGATGCCGCATTCAATGCTATTTTGGAGGTGCTAGGATGCCTCATTCAAATGTTATTTTAGAGGTGCTAGGATGCCTCATTCAATGTTATTTTGAAGGTGCTAGGATGCCTCATTCAAATACTATTTTGGAGGTGTTAGGATGCCTCATTCAATACTATTTTGGAGGTGCTATGATGCCTCATTCAATGCTATTTTGGAGGTGTTAGGATGCCTCATTCAATGTTATTTTGGAGGTGCTAGGATGCCTCATTCAATGCTATTTTGGAGGTGCTAGGATGCCTCATTCAATGCTATTTTGGAGGTGCTAGGATGCCTCATTCAATGCATTTTTTGAGGTGCTAGGATGCATCATTCAATGCTATTTTGGAGGTGCTAGGTTGCCTCATTCAATGCGATAATTGAGGTGCTAGGATGCCTCATTCAATGCTATTTTGGAGGTGCTAGGATGCCTCATTCAATGCTATTTTGGAGTTGCTAGGATGCCTCATTCAATGCATTTTTTGAGGTGCTAGGATGCCTCATTCAATGCTATTTTGGAGGTGCTAGGATGCCTCATTCAATGCTATTTTGGAGGTGCTATGATGCCCCATTCAATGCTATTTTGGAGGTGCTAGGATGCCTCATTCAATGCTATTTTGGAGGTGCTAGGATGCCTCATTCAATGTTATTTTGGAGGTGCTATGCCTTATTCAAATGCTATTTTGGAGGTGCTAGGAAGCCTTATTCAAATGCTATTTTGGAGGTGCTAGGATTCCTCGTTCAATGCTAGTTTGGAGGTGCTAGGATGTCTCATTAAATGCTATGTTTGAGGTGCTAGGATGCCTCATTTAATGCTATTTTGGAGGTGCTAGGATGCCTCATTCAATGCTGTTTTGGAGTTGCTAGGATGCCTCATTCAATGCTATGTTGGAAGTGCTAGGATGCCTCATTCAATGCTATTTTGGAGGTGCTAGGATGCCTCATTCAATGCTGTTTTGGAGTTGCTAGGATGCCTCATTCAATGTTATATTGGAGGTGCTATGCCTCATTCAAATGCTATTTTGGAGGTGCTAGGAAGCCTCATTCAATGCTATTTTGGAGGTGCTAGGAAGCCTCATTCAATGCATTTTTTGAGGTGCTAGGATGCCTCATTCAAATGCTATTTTGGAGGTGCTAGGATGCCTCATTCAATGTTATTTTGGAGGTGCTATGCCTCATTCAAATGCTATTTTGGAGGTGCTAGGATGCCTCATTCAATGCTATTTTGGAGGTGCTAGGATGCCTCATTCAATGCTATCTTGGAGGTGCTAGGATGCCTCATTCAATGCTACTTTGGAGGTGCTATGCCTCATTCAATGCTATTTTGGAGGTGCTAGGATGCCTCATTCAATGCTATTTTGGAGGTGCCTCATTCAATGCTATTTTGGAGGTGCTATGCCTCATTTAATGTTATTTTGGAGATGCTAGGATGCCTCATTCAATGTTATTTTGGAGGTGCTAGGATGCCTCATTCAATGCTATTTTGGAGGTGCTAGGATGCCTCATTCAATGCTATTTTGGAGATGCTAGGATGTCTCATTCAAATGCTATTTTGGAGGTGCTAGGATGCCTCATTCAATGCTATCTTCGAGGTGCTAGGATGCCTCATTCAATGCTATTTTTGAGGTGCTAGGATGCCTTATTCAATGCTATTTTGGAGGTGCTAGGATGCCTTATTCAATGCTATTTTGGAGGTGTTAGGATGCCTCATTCAATGCTATTTTTGAGGTACTATGCCTTATTCAATGCTATTTTGGAGGTGTTAGGATGCCTCATTCAATGCTATTTTGGAGGTGCTATGCCTCATTCAATGATACTTTGGAGACGCTATGCCTCATTCAATGCTATTTTGGAGGTGCTAGGATGCCTCATTCAATGCTATTTTGGAAGTGCTAGGATGCCTCATTCAATGCTATTTTGGAGGTGCTAGGATTCCTCATTCAATGCTATTTTGGAGGTGCTAGGATGCCTCATTCAATGCTATTTTGGAGGTGCTAGGATGTCTCATTCAATGCTATTTTGGAGGTGCTAGGATGCCTCATTCAATGCTATTTTGGAGGTGCTAGGATGCCTCATTCAATGCTATTTTGGAGATGCTAGGATGCCTCATTCAATGCTATTTTGGAGGTGCTAGGATGCCTCTTTCAATGCTATTTTGGAGGTGCTAGGATGCCTCATTCAATGCTATCTTGGAGGTGCTAGGATGCCTCATTCAATGATATTTTGGAGGTGCTAGGATGCCTCATTCAATGTTATTTTGGAGGTGCTAGGATGCCTCCTTCAATGCTATCTTGGAGGTGCTAGGATGCCTCATTCAATGCTATTTTGGAGGTGCTAGGATGCCTCATTCAATGCTATTTTGGAGGTGCTAGGTTGCCTCATTCAATGCTATTTTGAAGGTGCTAGGATGCCTCATTCAAATGCTATTTTGGAGGTGCTAGGATGTCTCATTCAATGCTATTTTGGAGGTGCTAGGATGCCTCATTCAATGCTATTTTGGAGGTGTTAGGATGCCTCATTCAATGCTTTTTTGGAGGTGTTAGGATGCCTTATTCAATGCTATTTTGGAGGTGTTAGCATGCCTCATTTAATGCTATCTTGGAGGTGCTAGAATGCCTCATTCAATGCTATTTTGGAGGTGCTAGAATGCCGCATTCAATGCTATTTTGGAGGTGTTAGGATGCCGCATTCAATGCTATTTTGGAGGTGCTAGGATGCCTCATTCAATGCATTTTGGAGGTGCTAGGATGCCTCATTCAATGCTATTATGGAGGTGCTAGGATGCCGCATTCAATGCTATTTTGGAGGTGCTAGGATGCCTCATTCAATGCTATTTTGGAGGTGCTAGGATGCCTCATTCAATACTATTTTGGAGGTGCTAGGATGCCTCATTCAATGCTATTTTGGAGGTGTTAGGATGCCTTATTCAAATGTTATTTTGGAGGTGCTTGAATTCCTCGTTCAATGCTAGTTTGGAGGTGCTAGGATGCCTCATTCAATGCTATTTTGGAGGTGCTATGATGCCTCATTCAATGCTATTTTGGAGGTGTTAGGATGCCTCATTCAATGCTATTTTGGAGGTGCTATGATGCCTCATTCAATGCTATTTTGGAGGTGTTAGGATGCCTCATTCAATGCTATTTTGGAGGTGCTAGGATGCCTCATTCAATGCTATTTTGGAGGTGCTATGATGCCTCATTCAATGCTATTTTGGAGTTGCTAGGATGCCTCATTCAATGCTATGTTGGAGGTGCTAGGATGCCTCATTCAATGCTATTTTGGAGGTGCTAGGATGCCTCATTCAATGCTGTTTTGGAGTTGCTAGGATGCCTCATTCAATACTATTTTGGAGGTGCTAGGATGCCTCATTCAAATGCTATTTTGGAGGTGCTAGGATGCCTCATTCAATGTGATTTTGGAGGTGCTAAGATGTCTCATTCAATGCTATTTTGGAGGTGCTAGGATGCCTCATTCAATGCCATTTTTGAGGTGCTAAGATGCCTCATTCAATGCTATTTTGGAGGTGCTATGATGCCTCATTCAATGCTATTTTGGAGGTGCTAGGATGCCTCATTCAATGCTATTTTGGAGGTGCTATGATGCCTCATTCAATGCTATTTTGGAGGTGCTAGGATGCCTCATTCAATACTATTTTGGAGGTGCTAGGATGCCTCATTCAATGCTGTTTTGGAGGTGCCAGGATGCCTCATTCAATACTATTTTGGAGGTGCTAGGATGCCTCATTCAATGATTTTTTGGAGGTGCTAGGATGCCTCATTCAATGCTATTTTGGAGGTGCTATGCCTCATTTTAATGCTATTTTTGAGGTGCTAGGATGCCTCATTCAAATGTTATTTTGGAGGTGCTAGGATGCCTCATTCAATACTATTTTTGAGGTGCTAGGATGCCTCATTCAATACTATTTTGGAAGTGCTAGGATGCCTCATTCAATGCTATTTTTGAGGTGCTAGGATGCCTCATTCAATGCTATTTTGGAGCTGCTAGGATGCCTCATTCAATGCTATTTTTGAGGTGCTAGGATGCCTCATTCAATGCTATTTTGGAGGTGTTAGGATGTATCATTCAATGCTATTTTGGGGGTGCTAGGATGCCTCATTCAAATGCTATTTTGGAGATGCTAGGATGCCTCATTCAATGCTATTTTGGAGGTGCTAGGATGCCTCATTCAATGCTATTTTTGAGGTGCTAGGATGCCTCATTCAATGCTATTTTGGAGGTGTTAGGATGCCTCATTCAATGCTATTTTGGAGGTGCTAGGATGCCTCATTCAAATGCTATTTTGGAGGTGCTAGGATGCCTCATTCAAATGCTATTTTAGAGGTGCTAGGATGCCTCATTCAATGCTATTTTGGAGGTGCTAGGATGCCTCATTCAATGCTATTTTGGAGGTGCTAGGATGCCTCATTCAATGCTACTTTGGAGGTGCTATGCCTCATTCAATGCTATTTTGGAGGTGCTAGGATGCCTCATTCAATGCTTTTTTGGAGGTGCTAGGATGCCTCATTCAATGCTGTTTTGGAGGTGCTAGGATGCCTCATTCAAATGCTATTTTGGAGGTGCTATTTTGATTATAGATTAATCATTGACGGATTAGCATTGTTGTATATTGTATACGTGCACATGGCATGATTTAAAAGCACCTCCTTTATACGGGTCTACTGCCCGTGGATATATATTTGCGCTTACATTTGTAAAAGTTGCCGTTAAAGTATTTGCATATGTTTACAATATAACGATTCATTTATTTTACTAATTGAAGAAGAAAGTGTGTGATTTTTGACAGATTGCGAACAATTAAGAGCTAACGACGCAAAGCGGACGCCAAACTACACAAATTAATTTATGAAATTTACATTTTAAATACATTGCCACGGAAGAGCGACACCGATTATATTAGAATCTTGTATAGTATTATTGTCGACCAACATAACTAACTTTTGAAAATAAGTTTTCAAAGGTATCTTTAAATGTCCAATAAAATGAGATGGGTGTACAAATTAACGGCGTTGTTAATAACTACTGTTCACAAAACCGCAAACTATATTTCATACTTTTACATGCTTCTAATCAAATATGGCCTTTTATATTAACGAATATCCGGCTTTCATGTAAATGCGTTCATATAAACGGTTTTAGACGTGTAAAATAAATAATTTGATTTCTTTCTTGAGTATTAGAGGTAGCCACTGTACAAGCATACTAACTACATAGGCAATACTTATATTTAAATACTTTTCACAAAATATATTTCCTAAAACATATATTATGTTTGTTTTGTCATCTGAAGCTACGTATTTCAAATGTTATGCGACCATCAAAGCTCTGACGAAACTTATTTAACAAGCCGTGACGTAATTGTTTTGTGTGTGTCAAAAACAATCAGCACTCGCACTATACTGACGTCATTGTGTTAATTATCATGACGCCATTTTGTGTTTATCGTAGTTGTCAGCCCTTTCAAATTAAAAATAGCTAACTCTGAGGAAACCGAACCTATTTTTGTAAACCAGCATCTGTCGTAAATACATAAGTTTATTTTCGCCGCGCAAAATAATTCTTAACAACTCGCCACAACTAAAACCATCTTTCTTTATCAAACAACTTAACTACTGTTTCCTGTATGCGTTTTCAATATCATCGAAGTTAATAATCTTTCTTAAAGAAGGACCATAATTATTTAAGCTATATGTAGAAAGCTTGCATTATTAGTCAATCAGTTTTTAAACTGAACTGACACTGAGGTTTTACAAAGTGACATCCGGGGGCGGTGTACATTCCAGGCATAACATGAACAGTTCTTATTACGTGGCTCAACTTTGTATGACACAATTAAAGATCAAATGTTTGAGCCTCATTTTTTTGTGACCATTCCAGATCCCATTTACCCGTTGAACGATGAAGCTGTTGAAATGGGTATGATGTCTGTTGTTTTCAGCCCATTTCCTGATTCTGTCTTTTATAGATGTTGGTTTTAGGCCCACCAATCAGGAGGACGTAAATGAGCATCGATGTCAGAGCAGGTATGCACAAACACGGTGTCTATACCCCGTGACTTTTTAAGATCTGTGTTGGGAGAATAAAGCGCGACCCAGCTAACATTTTATTGATGTCTTTAAAAAAAAAAAATTCACCATTTTTAATGGGATAAAGTGGAGAGCCCGCTCATTCTCTATAGGTATCATGATCTTTTTAAACAAATAAGTATTTTTTCAGTAAAGGGAAACCGCGCGTTTGCAATATGAATTCCCCACACTGATCCGACATTTTTTCTAACCGTTCAAACGCGCGGTTGCACTTTACTGAAAAAATACTTATTAGAAAACTCTTACGAATGAGCGGGCTCTCCGCTTTATGACATTAAAAATGGTGAAATATTTAAAAAGAGATCCTAAAAATGTTAACTGGGTCGCGCTCTATTCTCCCAACACAGATCCGAAAAAGTCACGTAGTATAGGCACCGTGTTAAAGGAACCGTCAACAACAAACGACGAAGAAAGAAACTTTCTAAAATACCGTATTTTTGTACAATTATCAGTTTATATTGATCAAAATATCAGGACTTGTGTATTATATTACTTGTCAATGTTCATATTTTTACTAGATTCGGTTATACAATTTCGCGATGTGAAATCGAAGGTACATCGCGAAAATAGGTTGACATAACGATATACACACAATAAATAACGCAAGTAGATTGATCATTTATATATAAAATATATACAATTTACTACGCATGCACAATTTGCATTCGTGGGTTTACCACGTGACGATGATGATCAATCTACTTGCGTATATATAGTTAACTGGTTGTTACATGGTACCTGTACCCAATAAAATTTTATTACCGAATATACTGAAAATATCAAACATAACAACTTTTTTCAAGTAATGTTATATACCAGTCGTGATATTTTAATCAATATAAACTAATAATTGTAAAAAATACGGTATTTTAGAATTTTTATTTTTTCGGAGTTTGTGCTTGGCGGCTTAAAGGGGCCTTTTCACTGATTTTGGCATGTTTTGAAGTTTGTCATTAAATGCTTTATATTGATAAATGCAAACATTGGATCTAATAAGCTCCAGTAAAACATCACTAATATAATTAAAAAAAGAAAAAAAGTAAACCTCAGCAGGGCTCGAACCACTAACCCCTGGAGTCCTGGAGTAAAAACTCTACCAATTAGACCGCTCGGCCATCCTGCCTAATATGTATAAAAAACGAATTTTATACTTCATACAAGCAATCTTCGTAGTTTCACAAAATAAAACGACAACAACAGAACTTTCTAAATTTTTCAATCGTTGCAACGCTTTATAATTTTCAGGTTTTTAAATCGTCGAAAGATGCATATAATGGCTATATTAGAGCATGGTAAATGTTCAGTACAACTGTTTCCACACATATATCATATAACTAAAACGAAAATTTGCGAATCTGAAACAACTTTTTTCAATTTTGTCAATTTACCAAAACTTGACAAGGCCCCTTTAAAGTAATATTACCTTCAGTAGTATTTCGGTGAACATTACAGATGAAGATTTCTAAGTGAAGTTCTCTGCGTTTTGGTTACAAAATTACTCTTTGTAGTGATGTTTACTTATGTAATACATGCAACTGCAACAATAATTAGATTTTGTGTGAAGACGATTGAAACAAACGTGAGCATTACAAAACGTTTATTTATACATTCAAATGGTGTAAATTTGAATACTTTTACTGGCGCATATATGAAATAACTTCACACTAGTTTTCAAATCGTTTAAGGTTTAACTTTTTTTACAGTTTTTCAAATCTTTGTCATTTCTTTTCATCCTTAAAAATAAGCAACTAAAACGAGCCAATAAAAGAAACAATACCAATTTGATAATATATTTTCCAAGTATGACATAAGGTTAAAACCATAGAATGGGGATCATTCGTTATACAGTGTCATATTGGCGTTTAACAAGAAACGCTGAGTTCCGATTGGGAATCCGTACGCATTTCCAACCTCCTCGCAGAGATTTGACTGGAACGAGCATAGCTCGATCAAATCCCTGTCTGTATAATCAACCCCGTGATGATAGCCAAGTCAATTTGAAATAATTTTCCGGTTGTTATTTTTTATGCAGGTTATTAATTTTATTATTATGAACCTAAACTTATAAACTCTTTTAAAAATATAAAAGAACATGATACTTCTTTCGTAATGTTATACTTAAACGCACACAAATCCTTTCAAATTAGTCAGGAATTTCTTATGATTGCAGAGATTGTTAGTGAGCATGGAACGACAACTCTGCATTTAGATTGACGCATTTCTCTTAAGAAAATATTTTGCCGCCACATTCGCACCACTTGTTATCGTACCGAGTCGGTAAAGACCTTCACAATGTAACGAATCATGGATCAAAAACATTTGCAAATGAGTTTATACCTTTATAAATATAATAAAAGTGAATCTCGATTCAGTTTAGTTCAACTTGAATATAGATTCGAAATAATGAACAGATACTATATAAATTATATACATACCACAAAAATACTATATTTACAGTTGGAACAAAAGTTTCCATATATACTTGTTTAATTAGTACATTAATAAGTCTAATTAAGTAAAATATACGATAATTAAATTCCTCAATCACAAACTTTTCTTTATTCTTTTTTAAAACTTAACAAGCATGTGTTTAAGTTACCATTGCATACTTTGAGATATTTTCATTACTTCCGTTTTCTTAAAACTGTATATGCTTTACAACAGAAACTTTAAACATTTACTATGAAATATACTTCCATATTTTAATAAAATTGCTCCCAAAACAGCAACAAAAACATCGTTGTATGACTAGGAACCACGATGACATAAATAGGAAAACAAGATTGTGTGGTCGGCATCCCCATTTTGAATTTGTTTGCTATTTTTTTAATCAATCTATTTTTAGATTCGTCTACCGGGTCGTTCACGTTTGGCACCTAAAACAGCAAAAATACTATTTGCTTCCATTTCTATTATCAGAGGGGGTAATCACGTGATAGTCAAGATGGCGACGTCCATACCGAGACAGTTATTTTTCGCCGTTTTATACCCTTTATTACTACTGTATATTTTTTAAATGACACTCACTTTACAGCCATATCGGTAAAAGGTTATTAGCGTTTATTTTGTATTAACATTCGGTTTATATCTCGACTTTACTCCCCGCAAATTTTCTTAGTGGAGCCCTAATTAGGTCATCCCGCTAAGAAATTTCGCACCGAGTAAAGTCCAGATAAAGAGCGAATATTACTATGAAATAAAAGCCAGTAACGGTCTTCCTAATATGACTGGAAAGTGAGCGGAATACAAAAAAATAATACAAGTAATAAAGGGTATAAAACGACGAAAAATACCTGCCTCGGCATTGACGTCGCCAGCTTGTTTGTCACGTGATTACCCCCTCTGATTATGCTCTTACATAATTAACGTTCATCATGATCGTGATCATCACCTCTACAATTATCATCATCATCATCATCATCATCATCATCATCATCATCATCATCATCATCATCATCATCATCATCATCATCATCATCATCGTCGTCGTCATTATCTGCTGTCTCTCCCCTTCGTTATCACAAATATCATAAATATCATCATCGTCGTCATGGTCGTAAATATCATCATTTTATCATTATCTAAACATAACAACATTACGAATATCATAAGTGGAATCCTCATTAGCCACAGCTCACAACATTTACAACATCAAATCCCTCACTCTAAATAACCGGCTATCCAAGCGCGGCCGCTGCAGCTCCTATCCTTGCGAATCCTTGGCGCACTTGCATCTTGTCACCCAGGGTATCGGAAATCTGGTCTGGAGTCATGCCCATGGCGCGCATAGCCAGCGCTTCCTGTGCGATGTCCATCGGAACAGGTCCGGGTTGGCCGTTCATAAGATCCATGACCAAACCAGCCGTCATGCCTTCAAGAGACGATTAAAAAGAATACTATGTTAGTGTCATTTTGAACAAAACTAATTGTTTACGTTTAGTACTGCAATAATTAATATTTTCCCGTAATCCTGTCTTATAACATTGTACGGCTAGTGAATTATTAGGCATTTTACAAGTGTAAAACCACGAAACAAGTATCTCTAGGATTATTAAATGTCAGTCATTATACTAGTTTTCAGTGAATGTTTTGTTTTTATCGTTCCCTTAATTTTAGCAAAATCTTAACTCTCGATAGTTTGCGAGTAAAACTTGCATTCTAATTTGAAGTTTGTTATACCGTCCAAAATCGAAAAGGCCCTAAGATGACCTGGTTTGTTTCAACAATATTCGAGCCACCGCGCGCTCACCTGGTACAATCGGACGTCCCACACCCATAGGGTTAAGTCCGGCTGCTCCCCCGACTCCCGGCGCTCCAGCCGCCCCAAACGGATCTATTCCTGCCCCGGCCCCCGCTGGGCTGTACATATCTACTCCCGCTCCAGATGAGATGCCCGGGGCGCCATGTCCGGCTACTCCCGCGCCTACCGAGGCTGCTCCAGTTCCGAAAAGGTCAAATCCTGGCCCAGCCCCCGCCGCGTCCACTGGGGCGCCACTGTGGGCCTGAGCCCCGGCATCAGCACCGCTGTAGTGTGGGCCACCGGCACCGCCAACTGCGTCGTACAGATTTTTGAGTTCGATAAAACATGAAGAAGCAGTTTCTTATAAATATTTGTTTCATCGCGATCAAAATCAACACCATCGTCATCTGTATCGTCACCCCTCATTTCCTCCCTCCAACGGCTAAACCGGTCAAGGTATTGCTGATGTTGATGATGATTCTTTGTATGCAAACATTGTGCTTTTGTAGTTTGCGCAGTAATTCGTGAATAAAATATGCAGAGACAAACTAACTGTAATTATCTTCTAATGTTGATATTTTAGAAGCTTTAAATATGACCAAGCCTTGTATAACTTTGAACAACTTCATTGTCAATCCTAAGTATCTCATCTACCAAAGCGGACCCCATAAGGATAATTGCAATGTTAGCATTAACTGAGTCGCGTTCTGAGAAAACTGGGCATAATGAATGTGCGTGAAGTGTCATCCCAAATTAGACTGTGAAATCCGCACAGGTATTTAAACATTTTTCGTTTAAATGAAGTCTCTTCTTGGCAAAAATCAAATTTAGGCGGAAAGTGTCGTCCCTGATTAGCCTGTGCGAACTACCGCAAAAAAGTGTTACGCATGCGTATAATACCACTGAGAACTCACCGTAAACCAGTGTTACGCATGCGTGTACTACCACTGTGTACTCATCGTAAAACAGTGTTACGCATGCGTATAATATCATGGAGAACTCACCGTAAAACAGTGTTACGCATGCGTGTACTACCACTGTGAATTCACCGTAAAACAGTGTTACGCATGCGTATAATACCACTGAGAACTCATCGAAAAACAGTGTTACGCATGCGTATAATAGCACTGACAACTCACCGTAAAACAGTATTACGCATGCGTACAATACCACTGAGGACTCACCGTAAAACAGTGTTACACATGCGTATACTACCACTGAGAACCCACCGTAAAACAGTCTTACGCATGCGTATAATACTACTGAGAAATCACTGTAAAACAGTGTTACACATGCGTATAAAACCACTGAGAACTCACCGTAAAACAGTAATACGCATGCGTATAATACCACTGAGAACTCAATGTAAAACAGTGTTCAATTGCTTATAATATCACTGAGAACTCACCGTAAAACAGTGTTACACATGCGTATTATACCACTGAGAACTCACCGTAAAACAGTGATACGCATTCGTATTTCCACTGAGAACTCACTGTAAAACAGTGTTACACATGCGTATAAAACAACTGAGAACTCCCCGTAAAACAGGTTACGCATGCGTATAATACCACCGAGAACTCACCGTAAAACAGTGTTACACATGCGTATAATACCTCTGAGAACTCACCGTAAAACAGTATTACACATGCGAATAATATCACTGAGAACTCCCGTAAAACAGTGTTACATATGCGTATAATACCACTGAGAACTCACCGTAAAATAGTGTTACACATGCGTATAATACCATCGAAAACTCACCGTAAAACAGTGTTACGCATGCGTATAATACCACTGAGAACTTACCGTAAAACAGTGTTACACATGCGTTAATACCACTGAGAACTCACCGTAAACCACTGTTACACATGCGTATAATACCACTGAGAACTCACCGTACAACAGTGTTACGCATTCGTATAACACCAAAGAAAACTCACCGTAAAACAGTGTTACGCTATCGTGTACTATCACTGAGAACTCACCGTAAAACAGTATAACGCATTCGTATAATACCAAAGAGAACTCACCGTAAAACAGTGTTACGCATTCGTATAATACCACTGAGAACCCACCGTAAAACAGTCTTACGCATGCGTATAATACCACTGAGAAATCACTGTAAAACAGTGTTACACATGCGTATAAAACCACTGAGAACTCACCGTAAAACAGTAATACGCATGCGTATAATACCACTGAGAACTCAATGTAAAACAGTGTTCAATTGCGTATAATATCACTGAGAACTCACCGTAAAACAGTGTTACACATGCGTATTATACCACTGAGAACTCACCGTAAAACAGAGATACGCATTCGTATTTCCACTGAGAACTCACTGTAAAACAGTGTTACACATGCGTATAAAACCACTGAGAACTCCCCGTAAAACAGGTTACGCATGCGTAT
>NC_068356.1:151250543-151346227 GCF_020536995.1 Dreissena polymorpha | reverse complement strand
TTTATTTTAACAAGTATCTATTTCAGAATCATTAAAGGGGCATATCGACGATTCATTTTTTTTAATTCGATTTTTGTGTAGATCTTGACTATGTTGTATTTGTAATATAAGGTCAATTTTTAATATAAGGTCAATACAATGATTATTTCATAAAATAAACCATTGTTCCCGGTGACACTTTTTGAGAGCGAGTGATAATCATTACTAGTTGTTAAATAGAAGCACTGCTAAATACAAAAACGTATTATCGATAACGAGACGTCCGGTGTTGTGAAGTTTTCATTTAAAAGTATGCAAGTACTTTAGACGTGGGTTTGTATTCCACAGGAGGCGTGTATATAAATATAAATTTGGCCATTGTATTTTTGGTTTAAATGTGTTTAGTAGTTATGTGTGGTGATTAAAAGAGGGAATATGCATTGTGTTAAAACTTGTATATATTTATTTTGAAATAACGTCGATGTACCCATTTAATATGAAATAAAGAGTCAATTTATTTGACACAACTTTTGAGTGTAAAATGGTTTGTCAGTCTTCATTGTTTTTACATATATTTATGTTTTCGAATTCCATGTCTCATCGTCGTATATAAATATTTTTTTTTCCATTTTCAACGCGACATTGACGGTATAACACGTTGTGGAATATACTAGCCTGTCTTAGTTCGGAACGTTTTTTGGTTTTTGTTTGTACTTTTGTCGTTCCCCTGTTATCGGGGAAATGATTTTAACATGGGCGCCATTGATGCCAACGGATATCACACACGGCATACCCATCACATTATATAAAAAAACATGTTCTGCGCGTCCTTAAATTCGTCCCGAAGTCGGAAAACGTATTGCCCTGTATATTAAGTCAAATAAAGTGTCAGTTGCTGCATTGGTGGTTTACTCGTCAAAATTGTCAAGGTCGTCGATAGCTAAAGAAACTTCAGCAGTACAGTTTATATTGTATTCACAGACCTGTACAAAGTCGCGCCAGTCAAAAATCATAAAAAGCGACATTTCAAGTTATGGTTAGCCAGAACAAGGTCGTCGATGGTGTACATGTATGTTGACATCGACATAATTTTGTCAGGAGCAATCGCCGCCATATTGGATTTTGATCATTTTCTTTCGAAAATAAAATGAATTATAGTAAAGTAAAATCTTCTTTTCGCGGTCGTATGTGTACAATTCGCATACTGCGTAAATCCAGGCACTGTGTTTTACAGTTTGTGGGTTGAAATTTTTTTAAAGACTAATTTTGCGTACCAGAAACAAATACATGTATATCACTACGCATGGTTACATTGTTAGATTTTAAGCGCTTTTAAGACTGAATTAAACTATGTTAAGGTTATTATATCTATTTATGTTAAATGTCCGTGGAAAAAAATCAAATGGGATTAAATAGAATACTAGGATTAGCGTGTAATACAGAGAAGTTTATTCTTGCTCGGCTCTCGAAACACCCGAAATCGCTCGCCAAGGCTCGCGCTCCTGGCGTTCTAAGCCTCGCAACATAAACTTTCTGTATCAACGCTAACCTAGTATTCTCCTATAAGTTGATTGCAACAAAATAAAAGTTAACAATAAAACTAAAAAGCTACTTACTGATTGTGCCGATCCACCCTCTGCAAATCAAATAATTCATTGATAACATTGATAATTACGTTAATAATACATAATTATAACACGGCTGATTACATTTCATCTCGTAGTAAAGAACAATTCGAATGCAATATATTGTAAATTCAAAATAGTCAAACACAAAAATATAAATGTTGACAATTCTACAATTAGTTTACTGATTATGTGTTATTTTATCTTAAATATATTGGCAAAGAATATCACTTCAGTGCCAGGTCAAAATAGATAATAAAGGCATGCAGCTTCATTGATAATAAAAGTAAAGTACACGTCCCAGTGGTCTCCCTTAAAAACAATCGTGGGTGTTTAAAACGGATTGATTCTGAAATACCTGCAATTTTAAATAATAAATGATACAACAAGTTTCAATATGTATCCTATTGAAACTCTCAATGTTTGCATTAGTTTATGAACGATGAAAAATGGTTACATTGCTGCTATGTACGACAACATGTTTAATTTGTTGCGAGCTTTGTTCAGTATTTGGAACAGATGCAACGGTATTTTGTTGTTGTTGTTGTTGCAACAGTTTTTTTTAAAACATTTAATTAATTCACTCCAAGCAAGTGCAGGTAATTTAAAAACATTTAAAATTCATTCAAAGTAAATGTCGTTGCAGTTTTGTTCTAATCAAACGTAGTATCTTATTAAAGAAAAGATTGCAATTTTGTATATGTTTATGCCCGTATACAGGTGAAATATTCAAGTTCACATACATTTTTCAATTAAAACTTGTAAATCTTACACGATGTTTTGTATGTACATAGAAACAAATCAAGTGTGGATTATTATAAAATAATCACGGGCGGGCCAATTTTTTAAAACAGATCTAAAGAATGCCGGGCCATTATAAGTTTTTTAAATCGCCAAAAGTACATACTATGGATATTTTAGAGCATGGTAAATGTTCAGTATTAATGTTTCCTAGCAAAAAAAAACAACAACAACATAACTAAACAAAAAATTGCTAATATCAATCTTTTTTTTTGTGAATTTGTAAATTTTTCAAAACGTTAAAAGATCCCTTTACGTTCGGAACCACATTATTTTGGTAGACAATTAAGTCACAACACTGCAACCCTATGACACATGGGCATGTCCGAGAAAAAAACACATAATTAAGCAGAATATAAGCGCGCTTTTTGTATCGGAACAGTTATTTCTTCTCCGGACCTCGTCGAGTAAACACCTCAGTTAGTATTAAAATGTAATTAAAATTATATTATCAAAACAAAATTATTAGTTATTATTAAAAAGGTCACTGTCTTTGTTATGCTGGATCTCTCTGCCGCTTTCGACACCATCGACCACATAACCCTTTTAAACCGCCTCTAACAACAGTTGGCTTTGCTGAAAAAACCACTACAGTGGGTAGCTTCCTACCTATCTGACCGCTTCCAAACGGTGAGCATTGACGGCAAGGTATCAGAATCAGTGCTGCTGACCTTCAGCGTACCCAGGGATCTGTGTTAGGCCCAAAATTTTACACCATGTATACTAAACCTGTTGGGGAAATTTGCAAAAAAACATGGACTCGGGCATCACTTCTACGCCGATGACTCGCAGCTCTACCTTTCCTTTGAACCCACCGATGGAGCAGCTCAAGACGAAACACTAAATCGAGTTGAAAAGTGCCTCCACGATATCATCTTGTGGATGAATACAAATATACTCAAACTTAACACCGACAAAACCGAGGTCATAGTATGTTCAGGTCAAAACAACGCCAAGTACGTAGATGGGTTAACTATTAAAGTATGGGACTGGACAATTAAACCATCGCAATACGTTCGAAATCTCGGTGCTTGGTTTGATTCAAGAATGAACATGGAACACCATATTAATGCTATAAGAAGATCATGTTTCGGTCCGATTAGGCAAATAGGTCACATCAGGCAATATCTTACACCAAATGCCACAAAATCCTTGGTCAATTCACTTGTCACGTCTCGGCTAGACTATTGCAATGCACTGCTGTATGGAACACAAACATCAACTATCAACAAACTACAAAATGGTCAAAACACTGCGGCGCGTGTTATCACAAGAACACCCCGTTATAGTCACATAACACCGATCCTAAAAGAATTACACTAGAAAAAAGAATCCTACTTCAAAATACTTACCAATGCGTTCAAAGCCTTAAATGGACAATCGCCTGTATATCTGAAAAACCTACTTGAAGTCTACGAACCAAGGCGAAACTTAAGATCAAAGAACGAAGCGACTTCATTAGTGATTCCAACGAAGATAAAATCCGTATCATACGGGGAGCGAAGTTTCATGTACGCTGCTCCCAAACTCTGGAACTCACTTCCCTCAAACATTCGAGGTTCTCTAACACTGAATTCATTCAAAAAGGTACTGAAAACTCACCTCTTCCTCCAATTTTATGCAATATAAGCAGTGGTTTATTCAATTCATTATATAAAATCTCAATCATCATGAACTTGAATTAACCCTTTTAAAGGAAGTTTAATTATTCCTTTGAGGGTTTGTGGACTCGTGGTAATGGTATCCTGACGTTACCCTTGTCACAATCAGCATGAACTTGAATTTACCCTTTTAAAGGAAGCATAATTATTCCTTTGGGGGTTTGTGGACTCGTGGTAATGGTATCCTGACGTTACCCTTGTCTCTGTCTCTCTTTTGTCTCTGGTTTGTCTTGCCGATCTTTCAAATCTATGGTTACTGTGCATGTTTTTTTGTTGTTTTACGTAGTACTTATTGTTTAAGTTTTAGATCTTATTGTTTCATTAATTGTCTTATAGCTATACACATAGGGTAGTTTTATCGTGTTTTGTTGATCTTTCTAATCTAGGGTTACTGTGCATGTTTTTACGTAGTACTTATAGTATAATAGAGTAGTTTTATAGTATAATTGAGTAGTTTTGATCGATTTCTTTTGAAACAGTGTTGCAAAATGTATTCGTATCTGCGATACGTAAAATGTTCTTACGTAAAGCGCCTTTGAACGTGCACTCTTGCATGAAAAGGGCGCTACATAAATCCGGTATAATAATAAAAATAATTAGTTTGAGCACATAGAGACTGGCTATCCTATCCTGTCGACGTAAGAGCCTGAGAAAGGATCCCTACATCCCGATAGCTCAGGTCGTCAAAAAAGAGCAGAACCGATGGCATAGGTCATGCTCGCACATTGTGCTTATTGTTGTATATAGTGCTCGAGGTCAAGGGTTAATAGCATTTGATTATACGTAATGCTCTGCTCCAATCTATTCAATTTATTGATAGAAAATCATAAAGCATGCGGAAAATTATAATATATTATAGTTTGGATTCAATGTAGTATATATTATTTGGAGCCATACTTAAACCCCAAGCTCGATCCACCGACAGTGACATGTTATATTAGCTGTGATTTAGCATGCTGCATTCTCAATAGTATTGATAAATACGGCGTCATAGTAGCTCTTAGATTATAAACAATAATTCTGATGGAACTCGCTCAATTTTTAATAAAACAATTGTCACTATAATATAGTTTCGTTATGTTGAGATGACGCCATGGGTGAGCAAGCGCGGGTGAATCAACATCGTAGAACAATTAAGAATTGAATTATATATCTTCTATCATACTCTAAAAACTAACGGTTATAAGTAACGTTGCCGCACCATGCGTGTCATTTCATGACTCATTCTTTACAACAAACTGTGATAGACAATTATGACTTCTTAATAAATGCACATATCAGCAAATAAAACTCGTAAAGCATTTTTTGATGTTATTTTATGTTTTGTTAGCTACACAAGCATGAATTTTTAAAAAGAACGTTACACACTTTGTGATATTGTCATAATGTTCATTTCCTTTTAACTGTACATGTTTAACAATAGAAACATATTGAATATCATATGAAATTTATTAATATAAATAAATGCAAAAAGTTGCGCAAAATACACTGTCTGTATAAACTAATATTGACATCAACGCGAAAACATAATTGTGTAGTCCAAATCTCAAGTATTGGTCTGCTTTTTGCATTTTGAAAAGAAAGCCTCGTTGTAAGTTTGGTTGGTCTGTGTTTAAAATGGTCTGCCGAGTCCACCAAGGCCCGGGAATTGAGCGCCTAAAACAAAAATAACAAACGAGTTTCATTTCTATTCACATTTGTTCATACCTTATTGTTTGCTATCACTTCACCATCGTCATCACACCATCAAAATAATGATACTACTACTACTATTACTACTACTACTACTACTACTAGTTATACTACTACTACTACTACTACTACTACTACGACTACTACTACTACTACTATACTACTACTACTACTACTACTACTACTACTACTACTACTATAATACTACTACTTTACTACTACTACTACTTACTACTACTACTACTACTACTACTTACTACTACTACTTATTATTATTATTATTATATTATTATTATTATCATTATCATCATAATCATCATTATCAACATCATCATAATAATCACCATCATTATTATCATTATCACCATAATCATCATCATTATGAACAACCTATTTTATTCACAATAAAATATCCCAGGCATTCACTAACCCGCTTGCGCTCCGAGCGCGGCCGACATTAAAGCGCCCCCCAACGGCATGCTTTGGCGCAGCTGCATCTTGTCTCCCAGAGTGTCGGAGATCTGGTCCGGGGTCATACCCATGGCGCGCATAGCCGCCGCTTCCTGTGCAATGTCCATCGGCACCGGTCCAGGGCGGCCGTTCATAAGATCCATGACCAGACCAGGGGTCATGCCTGCAGGAGACGAATATGAAAAGTCAGACAAAACTTTGCTACAACAGAATGACCATATTATATCTGATACCATCAGGATCATACCTTTCAAGATTATGAGGGTGACTATGGTCCCTGAGTCCGTTTTACTTAACATCGGATGTCAAATATAAACTATGATGCATTTTGTAAAGATGTATAACCGCTAACCACAAACCTCTTAGATTATTAAATTAGTGATTTTGTTAACAGCAAAAGTCTTTCGCATGCCGTTTACTTGATTAAAATATAAGAAATAGCTGTTATTTTGTGTTGAGTTAAGGTTTCAGTCGTAACTTATGTTTGTCCTATGATCTCTGATCGACAAGACCCGTTCATTATGGGGTATGTCTCAATAAGGTTCGCGCTCACCTGGTACAAACGGACGGTTCGGTCCCATAGGGTGGAGCATACCGGCGGCCATTCCTGCTGCTCCCGCGCCTCCTAGCGTTCCTCCCATTGAAAACGGATCCATTACTTGCCCCGCTCCCATCCCAGCTGCGCCTGCTGGGGCGCCACTTCCGGCCTGAGCTGCGGCTCCAGCACCGGTATTGCCTGCACCGCCAGCACCGCCAGCACCTCCAGCACCACCAGCACCGGCAGCACCACCAGAGAGAGCGCTGAACAGAGCTCCCAGGTCCATACCTGCTCCGGGAGAAGAGCCAAACGGATCTGGAACATGTAACAAACTTCCGGTGAAATAAACTGACATTATTTTTAAGAACTCGTACGTGGTGGAATTTTTCTGAAGCGTGAGTTTTCATGCGTTGATAATGATTACCAACGTAACAATAAAATAGTCTTGTTGTTTTTTTAAATTAGAATAAACAACATTCAAAAGAATTACACATTCAAGGATAATAATTTCAATATGTATTAATATTATCACATCGAGAAATAAATAGAGGATATTTGTTGGATTTGATGCAATATCGATTTTATTTCACGAGTGATCATATAAAATATATATTTGTATGATCACAAGTGAATTAAAATCGATATTCCATCGAATCCAACAAATTTTCTTTTTATTTTATCGGTTTTTTTTACCGTTTATTCACATTGTTAAAGAGTTTAACTGGATAATTTCGCTGGATTTAGGACGTCATTTCGTCGAAAAATGACGTCATTGAACAGTAAATATCGATGTTTTTCACTGTTATTTTTCACTGTTTGAAGCAGTGAAATATCAGTTTTATTTCACTGATATTTTTCTATAAACCACCGGAAAGCATAATATAATATAATCTACATGCCACAGACAGAGACGAAACAATGAGGAGAAAAAATAAAGATAGAAAGATAATGAAAGATGGATCTTTCAGATGAATAAAATTACGATAACATTTAGAAACAACGTTGTGCTTTCATTTCCCAAAACCATCATTGTGCCGAGTATCACCAGTGCATGCATAGAAAGTGTGAGAAATAACAATATATGCAAAATGTTAGGTTCCAAACGCACACGTTACTTTAATATTAACAAAACAGACATAAAAATGGGAGCATGCGATTTAAATACAAAATCTCGCATGTGACCTGAAATGCAAAGAAAAATAATTAATAAATGCGTTATTTGCGTTTTCATTAAAATTGTCGGTTTTACTTTTATTTTAATGAGTTATTCAGATCCACGCTAAAATGTTCAGTGTACTTAAAATTGTTTAACTCTAGCGTTTTGAATTAATATCAAGATATATGTCGTTAACGTGGCTACTTAATTCCGATATATTTTAGTATGTAGAATACCAGATAGCTTTATCTCAAGGTCATGCGTTTTGTGTATTGTTATATCAATATCTAGAAAAACTATATATAATATATTAGATTGTCATCATTTCGAAGTACTACTTGTACATAATTTGATGCGGTCATTGAATCATTTCGTATTTAACTAATTCTTGTGGTGTTTGTTTACTTCTGTCAACGTCGCCAAAACCGTCCATTGACATCATGAGCTAAACATGATAATAGCTCAATAATGCGCGTAACAAAACGAAATAACTTATTTAACAGTCTAGAAAAAGTTGACGTACATGGTAACCCTATCAGCGCACTTACTTGCATCTACTGCCCCTTGTACTGGGAACATCGAGCCAAACAAATCCGGTGCCCCTGTGGTCCCTCCTCCTAACCATCCGCCTCCGAACATGTCCAAGCTACCTACTCCCATGCCAAATGGGTCGCCACTCGCACCGCCTTGCCCGACACCCGCGGTCCCTCCGAACCCTCCGGCGTCTCCCCCAAGTAACAGTGAAGAGAGTCCTGAAAAGGAGCCAAAGCCACCTTGAAACTATAATGTTTTATACAGGAAGGAAAAGGGGCGTGGTGCAAAATTTCAAAAAAGGGCACTTAAGCGCGCGACATCCATAAAAAGGGCACAAATATATCTGTATAGTGACTTAATAACAAGCTTTGTTACACACAAACATTGTATGTATAGTTTTGAGATTTATTGTTGAATAATTAAACCAACAAAATCCAGAATGTATATTTTATTATGTGTTTTATATTTTCATGTAGTAACAAAAAACAAGTTTAAACACCATAGGATATACATGATATACAACTGGATTCCCTGTCAGCACTCAAGTCGAGGATCCTTTATATGACAACTGGGCTTTCAAATAACTTAATTATTTTATTTTTATTTAATAAATGACATGGTGAAATATGCATGTACTAAAATTAAAGTGTTGCCGCATTAAATTGTAAACGGGTATTGTTTTCACTTTGAACTTTCATGACCACGTGTTGTATTGTGTACATTTTATTTCGCAAAAAGTGTAACTAGGAACGGCGCCGTACTGTCTTTTGTTCATTGTCAATTTATTCAATACACGTTAATTGGTCTCCGATATAAACTTGTTTTGCTTACAAAGCAATTTGCATCAATTTCTAATTTACGTTTCGTCGAAAGTGGAATGCCAAAATCGGAAAGCGTACGTTGCGACATTCTAAACACGAATGAGAAGTTGTACAAGTTCAATATTTTTGTAAAATTCATATCTGTGTTTGCCAATTAACATATTTTGACAAGTTACAAACGGGTCAAAATGTTCTTAATTGAACCAATGGTGCAGGTCTACTACTGTTACAACAATTAACAACTTTTGGCCAAACAGGGTCCAAGACGGGGTATCAACTTCTTTGCCGACATTCACACGTTATTGTTATCAAAACATCGTGACAATAAACTAGCACGTGCTCCAATTAAGCGCGCTCTGCTTAACCGTGAACAACAAACGTGTTAAGATTGTCGTCTGCTACAATTCATCAACACACATCTACTGTGAGCCTGCGCCAATTGTATTGGATAGGAGGCGGAGCGTTATTTTAATCGACAGCTTTAATATGAGCCTGCGCCAATTGTATTGGATAGGAGGCGGAGCGTTATTTTAATCGACAGCTTTAATATGTCACGGGTTGCTATTTTCGGCGTATGGCCAATTTTCAGGAAGTACAGTGGACGTCATGGGGCTTTGTAATCGGCGTATGGAAACAATTATCGGGCGTAATATACGGCCGTACGCCGCTTAGTGCAAGCCCTGTTAATTAAATTTTATTAACTTAAAACTGTTTTGCATTAAATTGAAATCAAATCAATATTTTACAGATACAACTTTTTTTTTAAATTTAATTACGCGTAAAAATAAATGTTTTGATATAACTGAATTATGCATGAAATGCACAATTTCCACGTGAATAACATCGAGGTTTTCATCAAGTCTCCTAAGTAACTGTGCACTCCGGTAGTGTTACAAAGCCACTGAAATTATCGATTGATATTGACACATGGTTATTCACGCATGATGAATTCACAACCGCGCGAATCTTCGCTGATAATAGCTTGGTTAAGAGGCAATTAAGATGTTATCAATAAGGTCGCGCACGGCGGAAAACAGGGCGGCGGCCTTTGAAAGGGCAGCGTGGCGCTGATTTGCTTTGAAAGGGGAAGCGAGGCGCTTCAAAAAAGCGGCGTCGCGCCGCGCCACGCTAAAACGGCCTGGATAAAACACTAAACTACCAGAGCAGATGTCCCGATCATCAGAAATACTCCGTTTTAAATTAATAAATTATTGCAAGGCTTTTGCATATAACTGTGCAAATATTTATCAAAGAAAAACTTCAAAGCATACAATCAAAATATTGTGTGTAAATAAATATTTCGTATACTCATGAATTATATTATATTAATTACAGTGATGTCAGCTTTGGAATAGTAATACGAATCAATTATAGATGCGACTGAGGTCAGATACATTTAAAACAGACTTAAGTTTTGTTGACATCTCGGTGGGCTGTACGAACTGTAACTGTCCAAATGTCTGGACCGCGTATCTGACGGGTTAGCTAGAATCGTATCAGACGGTTTGGGGTAATAAACCGTCTGATACGATCGTATCGGCCGGTTTGACTTTTGGACCGGTTCGTACGTTAAACCGTTTGATTCGAAACCGTATGATACGATTCGTATCAGACGGTTTATGACGGGTATTAAAAATAGATTTATTCAGTGTAAACCGTATAATACGTATAATGGTAGCATATGGTTTCGCATCAAACAGTTAAGCGTACAATCGGTCCGAAAGTCAAAACCATTGAATCAGACGGTTTGTGACCTACATCCGTCTGATACGATTCTAGCTTAACCGTCTGATACGCGGTCCAGACATTAAGACCTATCCGTACACTATACAAATATACTTTGTGAGTTAACGCGCTCGCACGTACCGCCCATTCCGCTCGTATCCATGCCCCCAGCGCCGACACGTCCGCCTCCTCCTCCAATTACGGCCATCAATTGCTGCATAATATCCGGCGTTCCAGCGGCACCGGCGCCGGCTTCACCAGCCTGACTTCCAGTATTTGGTGGAGGTGGAGGCATATCCGGTACACCTTGGATGCGATCTGTAAGGACCAAAAACACTTTTGAAATAAAACATGTCAGAAGAAGAGGTCAAGGACTTCTTAGTGTGGATTGTAAAGACAAAATTTTGAAATGTATATTTTTCTTTCATTTCGAAGCAGCAGGCCTGCTAACTTGGAGCTCTAGACTACACACCGAGGATCGGTTCGATTCCAGGCTCGGACACATTACTTGTTTGATGATTAGTCCTGAAATCCTTTTTGAGGCAAACTTCCAACTGCTGTTTCAATAAAGGCATTTGACAGGTACTAGCAAACGTAGTACACTACGTACTGATAAACCTGCCAATCCGGGAAAGTGTAACTCGGTTTGACCGGCGTCGTGTGACCGCCGTTATATGAATGACTTATGTAAAAAAAAACAGCGAGAAAAATAACAAACAACGTACTGCAGCGTTTGGGTTAGTTGTCAAAGTACTGTGAAATCCAAATTAAGACAATCAATCAATAAATAAATCATTAAATCAACCAACCAACCATCCAATCAATAAATCAAGAAATCTACCAAACAACCAATCATTCAATCAATCAGTCAATCAATGAATCAGTCAGTCAATAACTCAAGCAATCAATCAATTACCCAATCAATCAGTCAACTAGTATTTACACCATGGTAACATACCGGGTCGAGGATTAGTACGCCTCTGTTGCTGAGTTTGTTGTTGGCTCTGCTGCGTTATCATTGTCCACATTTTTGGTCCTGAAGCGAGGGACACAGTTTGGGCATTTGAACCATACCGATCTTGCTCAGGGCTTGGCGGTTTGAGGGGAGATGTGAAGAGAACACTGCCATATCTACTCGGGGTTGGATGGTTTGGCGGTATTGGGGCGAGGTGGGGAATGACGTATATTGCTCGGGGTTTGGGAGTTGGACGGGGTTGGGTGAGGAGAGTGCTGACGTATCCTACGCTGGGCTGGACGATTGAACGGGGCTGGTGGGGAGAACTGACGTACATTTCTCGATGCTTGGGAGTGTGGCAGGACGGGGTGGGTTAGGAGAGTACTGACGTACCTGGCTCGGGATTGGGCGGTTGGACGGGGGGTACTGACGCACCTGGAGACTTCGTAGGGGATTTGATGGCTGGAAAATACAGCAGGTAGATCGTGTAAGCAACTGAGGTATTGCTTGCAGAATATACGAGCGGGATGCGATTGAAATAAAGCATTTCAAGCATTTCACGATGTAGTATTCCAGCCATCAATCATGACTGTCCGCACAGGCTAATCAAAGTCAACACTTTTTGCCTAACCTGGACCTTTGCTAAGAAGAGACTTCCTTCAACCGAAAAAAGCAGTGCGAGCGGAAAGTGTCGTCCCTGATTCTGGGACTACATTTAACGTACTTTCATAAGTCCCGTTTTCCCAGAGCGAGGCCCATATCAAGAATTTCAAGAGCAATTCCAGCCATCTTTCTTGTATTGCTTATAAGGGTTATTGATGTGTCGGTAAGTCACTAAGTGACGACAGCGATGATAATGCCGTTGTTTATCATGACGATGACTTCGATGAGGTCATATGTGTTGCTGTTGTTGGTGATTGAAGAATATGATGATTTTGTCGATGATTGAATTAAAAATGTTAATATTGGTGATGTTGAAGGTATTACTTTAAAGCGGATGACCAAAAAAGTGTTGATCACTTAAATATTGAGGATGATGAGGAGAATATGTTTTTGATAAATAAACCGACGAGGACTACTACACAAATAATTATTTATCTTTTGTTATAAATAATATCATTATTATTCTTTTATTATTAGTGATGAAAGCGATTTATAAACAGAAGTTAAAGATGAGGATTTGCGAATTAAAATTTCGTGGATGCGGCATACGAAAGCGACTAATCGAATTACGAGTTTCGAACTTTATTTAAGTCTGGGTTTTTTACAGCAAAAGCTAAATTACACATGTTTATAATTGCAACATTCTGTGCAAAATATCATTGAACAATCATAGAGGCTATAACTTTATAACTTACGGACTGCCACAGCCGCCTGTTGGGCTTGTTGTTGTTGTCGTAGCTGCTCCTCGCGTTGCCGTTGCTGCCGCTCCCGCAGCCTCTGTTGCTCTTCCTGCTGGCGACGCACAACTTCCTATTGCCGGCGTTGCGTTTCCTGCGCGCGTTGCAGTTCCTGCTGCGCCCGGTCTCCTACTGGAACGCTTGCTCCCAGCTCAAAGCCAGACCTGTCCGTTCCAGGCCGCCTCTGGCTACCGGTCTGACCGGTCCGACCTGGGACCTGACCTTGACCCTGGATAGCTAAATTCCCCCCCCTAAGGCATTTAGTAAAGCGCTTGTCAACGCATGGTTGCCTCTAAAATGATAAAGTGTACCTCACACGACGTTTTTAACACATGCAAAAAAAACGTGCTCTGACACAACATGCAGGCATGCGCGATATGGATTATTGTTCTTGAGCATGCGCATAATCAGAAGGAAATACTCATTACGCATGCTCACCATGAAGACATTTAACGCTGTACGATGCATTTTGTAAGTGGATCTCATTTGAGAGTCATATCATCGGCCTTGACATTATGAGAAAAAGTAAATAAAACATACTTTTTAATGAAGCAAAGTTGAGTCGAACACATTATTTAAACAAATTTAAAAATCTGTTCTTCTCCATCGTTATGCCAAATTTGAATTAGCGAGTCCAACTATTTGTTTGGTAAAGCTGAATTATTTAAAACGCATGCGTGCAAATGAAAATCGAAGAAATGTGCCTTTAGGCTTGGCATACAAACAAGAGCTGTCAGAGGACAGCGCGCTCGACTATTCGATTGCTTGACAGTATAACGTAAGCCATCATGGGAAACTTGGTCAAATTATTCAGTAAGGTCAAGGTAATAGTTTAGGTATATTGTCCACAATGTATTGAACATTTGTAAAGACATGAAAGAAAGTAATATGTAAAGTTTGATAGCAATAGCTTGGGTGGGAAGTTTGGACGGTCATTCAAAAATAAAATAAATATGTTTTTTTTGTAACCATGTTTTAAAGAAAAAAAATGTTTTGGGTCAGTGAGGAGTGGGGGTGGGGTGTTAAGAGGGGAGTATAATGTGATGTGTGGTAATTTATTAGATGATGTATACAAATAAAAATAAATGGGGGGGAGGTTCGGGGGGAGGGGGGTGAGAGGGGGTATAATGTCTGTGTGGTAATTTATTAGATGATGTTTAAGAAAAATTGGGGGAGGGGGAGGTTCGGAGGGAGGGGGTAAGTGGGGGGTATAATGTGGGGTGTGGTAATTTATTAGATGATGTTCAAAAAAAATTGGGGGAGAGGTTGTGGAGGGATGAGGTTGGGGGGGGGGGTGAGAGTGGCAGTATAATGTGGGGTGGCGTTATTTAGTACATGATGTTTTAAAACAATTGGGGGGGGAGAGGTTGGGAGGAAAGTTCGGGGGGGGGAGGGGGTGAGAGGGGGGTATAATGTGAGGAGGGGTAATTTATTACATGAGGGAGAGGGGGGTATAATGTGGGGTGTGGTTATTTATAACATGATGTTAAAAAATTGTGGGGGGGTGGGAGGGGTGGGGTGTGGGGGTGAGAGGGGGTATAATGTGGGGTGTGGTAATTTATAAGATGATGTTTAAAAAAATGGGGGGGGGAAGTTGTGAGGGGTGAGGTTGGGGGGTGAGAGGGGGGTATTATGTGGGGTGTGGTAATTTAGTACATGATATTTGAAAAAAAGTTGGGGGGAGAGGTTGGGGGGGGGTGAAAGTTCGGGGGGGAGGGGGTATAATATGAGGTGGGGTAATTTATTACATGAGGGAGAAGGGGGTATAATATGGGGTGGGGTAATTTATTACATGATGTTTAAAAACCAAATGGGGGTGGGGGTAGAGGGTGGGGGTAGGAGGGGGGTGTGATGGGATGTGGTAATTTATTAGATGTTGTTTAAACAAAAAATTGGGGAGGTGGGGGTGGGAAGGGATTCTGGGTAGGGGCGTGGGGTATTGTTTGGGTGGAATCCATTGTGGTATTCAGGTAAGTGTTGTTTTGTCAAAGTAATAATAAAATATTATCATAAATAATAAAAATAAATAAATAAATAATAATAAATAAATAAAGAAGTTATGGCAATTAAAGCAAAATGTTCAATTATCTAAGTGTAAAAGGGGACATAATTATGTCAAAATGCTTGATGCAGTGATCTGCTCTTGTTTATAGGTTGGGGTCATGTTGGTTAACAAATTTGCAACA
This sequence comes from Dreissena polymorpha, assembly GCF_020536995.1. Taxonomy (NCBI): domain Eukaryota; kingdom Metazoa; phylum Mollusca; class Bivalvia; order Myida; family Dreissenidae; genus Dreissena; species Dreissena polymorpha. The sequence goes on along the minus strand of NC_068356.1, from coordinate 151,330,683 downwards.
TATAAAATAACTTGTCAAAGGATATAGGAAATATTTGGGGTAGTACGCAAACTGTAACATAGATTTATCAATAATATGCATTTTCTAAGTATAAAAGGGGAAATAATTATGACAAAATACTTGATAGAGTTGTCTGCTCTTGTTTATAGGTTGGGATGATGTTGCTAAACAAGTATCAAAATATAAAAGCAATATGTCAAGGGACAATGAAAATAAATGGGGTACTACGAAAATTTTAACATTTGCTGCATATTCTAAGTTGAAACGGGGCCATAATTATAACAAAATGCTTGATAGAGTTGTCTGCTCTTGTTTATAGGTTGGGGTCATGTTGGTAAACAAGTATGCAAAATATGAAAGCAATATGTCAAGGGACAATGAAAATAATTGAGGTAGTACGAAAACTTTAATATTTGCACGCTAACGCAGACGCTAACGGTAACGCAGACGGTTACGCCGACGCCGGTGTGAGTAGGATAGCTCCACTATATATATTTCATATATAATAGTCGTGCTAAAAAATTACTATGAGACAACACGCAAAAAAATAGTGCGATGCGCGTCTCTTTAATATTCGAGTATGACTGAAATTTATTTGACAAAAAAAACTTGAATAATAGCATTTGTTTATTGAAGTATCTTTTTCATTCACGCAGTTTCCTTTATTAACATCGTCCACACTTATTCAGACGGAACATCGTTGTGTTGTTGTACAGTAAGAACGCAAATATATCGATACAAAAACTAAAAATGATCACCATGAATAAATTTCAACACTCATTCAAGGTATGTTGTATATTTTCCAAAAAAGTGTATCCGTTCATGTATGTTTCATTCTTTTGACCTCTTTATCACATTGGTGTCATCAGTATGAGTACATGTACTAAGGTCGCAGGTCAAAAGTTCAATTCCAAACGCCTAGAATTCAGGGTTTAGGCGTTCATTTGGCCGAACATCCCTCCGAACGGGTTCATCCTACCTGCAATTGACGGATTGTCAAGGTTAGTTAGACAGAAGTTGTCATAACAACGAGAGCACTGGTGTCATAGAAGAAGAAAGGTGAAAAGGTCATGCAATAGAAATGCTGTACTCGCAAATTAGTTATTAAATGGGTAATTTGTAATATTACCAGAATTGTAGGATAGTAAACTTCGTTATTTATTTATAACAAGATCATTTCTATCAATAATCCTTTGTTTAGCATTTACACTTATTAACATTGGCGTTTGTCTTAAGCATCATTTAATGTCTAGTTATAGATAAAATAATTGTTTAATGCGAAGCAATCTTAGTCGTGTGAAATTAAACAAACAAACGCGTTTTATAATCTAATAATTGTCTATTGAAGTTGTTTACGCTAATTTTCACTTCCAAAAATGTATACATGTATGCAAAATTAAAAATTAAAATTTGTTTAGAATATAATGTGTATTTCATTCCGTTTTGTCTTATTAGTTCGGAACCCTTTTTAATGTATAACAACCGTTTTTTAACCAAATATACAAATGGTAAAACCCACATTTTTTGTTGTTGTTTTGCATTCAGACATCAAAATAATATACACAGCAAACGGGCAACAGCTTTTTATGGCCAATCTCACTTTGACAATACTTATACGTGTCAAGTCCATATATATCTGAAGTAACCTGATCCTTCTCTTAATGCATGAATATATTTAAGTACCATTATATACAATATAGTCGTACCTTCATCATATGAGATCGCAGAATCTAAAACTAATATAAGAAATATCGCTATGTTACCAACAAGGTCATTTTTGTTCTTTAGAACAAAATAAATACTTTGTCTGGCTTTTAAACTAGCTGACTATTTTAATTTAAATCCTTTCATGAGGATAGTTAGGATGTCCCAGCTTTATGAATGTTGATTTGTGAAATAAACTCAAATGAAATGAATTATAAGAATATGAGGGAATGAACTAGGTACCTGACGCCCCGGGTGTAAGGAAATCTGAAAGAACAAATAGCGATTGTTAGCAATGAATATGGGCAGACCCACCCATTTATTGTTGGTGGTGTAGGTTACAGTGACGATGATGATGGTGGTGGTGGTATGGAAGAAGACGTTATTTGAGATTATTTGACAAATACCTTTGCAGACGCGATTGTGTTGCAGCTTTTGTCTATCTTGATTACAAAGCACAAAATATTCTTGCTTGCATACTGCATAAAACACATAAGTTATTCACTATATAATTAAGTGATTTTCTAGCTCTAAGTATAGGGCTGCATGCCAGCTGATTATCAAGGTATTCAACTTATATACTTTACTGTATAAAGAGTGACATATAATATATTATGCTTGAGCATTAAAGTAACGAAACCTTGACTGGAATAAATTTTCTCGTGCAGCCAGTCATCGCTCGTTCGCTGGCGAGCGAAACCAACGCTATACAATGAAATAAAAAAAACAATGACGCCATAGTCGTATAGAGATATATTACGTTATGCGTTTGCAGTTACCTGGCGCATCCGGGTTCATCATGGACGCCAGCGCAATGCCTCCCATTCCACCAAGCATGGACGCAAGCCCAAGCCCTTCGCCGCCTTCTAGTAGAGCGCCAAGCGCACCCATGCCGCCGAGCCCACCCATTCCGCCCATAGCGCCCACCCCACCGAGTGATCCCATATCACCGAGTGCGCCCATTCCGCTGAGCGCGCCCATACCACCACCTTGACCGGAACCCATCCGGGACGTTTGCGGGTTCTCCATACCTGAAGTTGTGCCGCTGGCGGCTGTGTTAGGGGCGCTTGCGTTGGCGCTTAAGCCTTAGCGTGAATGCAAACATAAATATACAGAGCGAAAGCAGACGGTAAACAAAAGCAATGCGCGGTACATGTTGCTATGACGTCATAATGTCAAAAGACTTTATAATAATAGGTGTATATTAAACAAGACACATATTTGCTGGTCTATTTCATGTGTAAGACAGCTATTATGAGAACCTTTAAAAATATTAGCCGGTAGTGTACTATTCGTATTTAAAATTAAGCAGCTAAAGATTGTATCAAATCTAATTTGCTGTAGAAATAAGGGGGCATTAAAAAGTCTGAACATTCAACCTTAAACCAGTTTTACATTTTGTCACATCATGTCCCACATAAGCTAATGGAAAAAAGTTCAATGTCTTGTCATACTGATATCGTCCGTGCTCTGTGAAAAAGAGGTTTAATGGTTGTGCGTAGCGTGTCGTCCCAGATTAGGATGAACAGTCCGCACAGGCTAATCAGGGACGACACTTTCCGGCTTATTGGGATTTTTGCTAAGAAGAGACTTAATTTTAACGAAAAAAGACATAAAAGCGGAAAGTGTCGTCCCTGCAGTAGGCACAGGCTAATCTGGGACGAAAACTTAACGCTCATGCATTATGCCCAGTTTTCTCAGAACACGACTCATGTGAGCTGTGAAACATAACAACAAACACAGCAACACTGACTGCGTAGCCGTAGCGTTCAATGTGATACACAACGAGCGACATAACACGTGACAAAGCATCTTACATAACGTATGCATTTTTGATCAGCACACTGCCCAAAGCAGAAATCTGTTAACATGTGAAGCCGTGTAGTGAAATACATCGAATATTTTCATAAATGTATAATACATACATGTGTTTACGCATTTTAAAAATTCTGTCTTTGTTAACAAATCATTTGCAAAAAAACAACCCGTTATGCTACAGTACTCGTAAAATATGTAGCCTTGATATTTTAATAAATAAGTTTGAGTCATGAAACTGATAAGAAATGTAAAAGTGCAAATTTTAATTTAGCGAGATTAAATTAAAGAGGCTAAAATATCTCAAATAATTTGCAATGTCCGAAATTAAGCTCGTGAAACACTTCAATATAAATATAAAAACATGCGGCCAGTTAACCATTATATTTATCCATCGTCTTAAAATTGATGTCTCAATAGTCATTAGAATATACAAAAATAACATAAAGCGAAAATGATTTGTGCATCTGTTAAAATTGATCCCCAGTCCTAATCTACGCTAATAAAATTTCGTCATCGAATACACTGTGACGTCATATTCTTACGAACCTTGAGACCCGGTCCCGCCCGGTCTACCCAGTAATGCGGCTAGCACTATAAAGTTCAGGATAATGTCACTTTAAGGTTCAGGATAATATCAGTATAAATCTCAGGGTAATGGAACTGTAAAGTTCATGGTAATACTAGAATCACTTTAAAGTCCATGGTAAAAATACTGCACACATCCAATATCAAAATTAAGTAGAAGGTAATTTAGCTAGACTAGATATAACAGATTAACGACAGATCCAATAGAATTTTAAAGAACTGGGTTTACGAGAACGATTGCGGACTTAAATTCACGTTTTGGATTTCGGGTAAAATTCTAACTTAACGTTACGATAAAAATGACCTTAATTTAAAAAGAAGTTATCAAACTGCACCCAATTTTAGACAAAGCTGCACGCATCGCAGATTGCAATTTAAATACGAAGCAGTAACTAAAGTTAATAAAATGGCATGTGCACTAGAATTAAATAGTTGGTGCTTACATCAAATATTTAAATAAATCACATTCCACAAACATACTTATTATATATATTTAGCCTGGCGCACAAATCATTTTGAACAGTCGCAATCTATTTGATCGAGATCAAGATATTTATTTAATCTCGCAGAGCTTGAATCGTGTTGCGTCGGATCAAATATACAAGTATATTATCTATAAACAATGTGCACAAACAATTCTTAGATGATATTTTATCAGTACGTCTTTGTTCAAAATTTAAAAAAATGTAAACGATTTTGCAGGTAAAACAATCCGTCTTAAGTACATGACGTCATTGAATACACTGTGACGTCATGTCCTCACGCACCTTCTGACCCGGTTGCGTTTGGTCTACCTAGTAGCGCGGCTAGCACTATAACATTTAGTGTAATAGCACAATAAAGTTCGTGGTAAAAACTTTTATGTTTTTAATTTTACCGTTGTTAATTGAGTTACACTCTTCATTACGATAAACAGTCTTCACGCTTAACAACTTGCCTGAAGCCCGGAGCAAAAAGAATTTATATAAGGAAAGTTTCTAGTTGTAATAAATAAAGTCGAACAAGAGGCAGATATAATATGTTGACAAAATAATAAAGCATGAAGACTGAAATAGCGCATACGTGTATATTTTTATGATTCTTATGGCTCAAAAGACAATATTTTGTACAATTTTCGTTTTATACATAAGATGCCGCATTTAAAGGGATTTAGATGCAACTTTAATGTGTTTATTCTAACTAGTATATATTTCAGAATCATTAAAGGGGCATATCGATGATTCATTTTTTTATAATTCGATTTTTGTGTAGATCTTGACTATGTTGTATTTGTAATATAAGGTCAATTTTTAATATAAGGTCAATACAATGATTATTTGATAAAATAAACCATTGTTCCCGGTGACACTTTTTGAGAGCGAGTGATAATCATTACTAGTTGTTAAATAGAAGCACTGCTAAATACGAAAACGTATTATCGATAACGAGACGTCCGGTGTTGTGAAGTTTTCATTTTAAAAGTATGCAAGTACTTTAGACGTGGGTTTGTATTCCACAGGAGGCGTGTATATAAATATAAATTTGGCCATTGTATTTTTGGTTTAAATGTGTTTAGTAGTTTATGTGTGATTTAAAAGAGGGAATATGCATTGTGTTAAAACTTGTATATATTTATTTTGAAAAAACGTCGATGTACCAATTAATATGAAATAAAGAGTCAATTTATTTGACACAACTTTTGAGTGTAAAATGGTTTTGTCAGTCTTCATTTGTTTTGACATATATTTATGTTTTCGAATTCCATGTCTCATCGTCGTATATAAATATTTTTTTCCCATTTTCAACGCGACATTGACGGTATAACACGTTGTGGAATATACTAGCCTGTCTTCAACACTGTGGAATATAACTTTCGCGTGCACGGACTACTTTTCAAATGACGTCATGCGATATGCGCTAAAATTAGGTCGATATTGTTTGGTTCATTGATCGAACTTTAACTTAAAAATTAAGAATGTACAACAAGCCATACACATATCGCACAATTCATAAATAATCTGCAATGTTTGCTTTCCTATTTAATTCACGTTAGGCATAGAGCTGTGTAAAGTATAAGATGTTAAAAATAGCATCACACTGGAATTGGGAACGTCCCATTTTGTACACGGGTATTATCTACTCATTTATCTGTTGTGTACGGAATGTTTTCCATTATTTGTGTAGTTATATATTAAATTATTTTCTTGTACAATAAGGGCATTTACCACAGATAAATAAAGCATTGTGCAAGTTTAAACATAATTATGTTTGTATGCAGAAATCTGCAAATGCAACCGAGTTTACCAACGGCTATTATTAGATAACATGCTCCGGTTCAGTTGAACAGCAGTAATGTAGACTAAATGACGTAGCGTGTGACGCAGAAGAAAGTTTATTGAGTTCATAAACTCATTTGAATATAGTGATAGGATGGCATAAGAGTCATTATTCAACTATGCTAAAATAATTATTAAAGACCCTAGATGCAAAATCGTCAATTATTGAGATAAATGGATTATTAGATGGATTTAAAAGGATAATTAAAGGTAAGTTACTAGTTCGAACTTGTTTTGGTTTTTGTTTGTACTTTTGTCGTTCCCTGTTATCGGGGAAATGATTTTAACATGGGCGCCATTGATGCAACGGATCACACACGGCATACCCATAACATTATATAAAAAACATGTTCTGCGCGTCCTTAAATTCGTCTTCCTAAGTCGGAAAACGTATTGCCCTGTATATTAAGTCAAATAAAGTGTCAGTTGCTGCAATTGATTGTTTACTCGTCAAAATTGTCAAGGTCGTCGATAGCTAAAGAAACTTCAGCGAACAATTTATATTGTATTCACAGACCTGTACAAAGTCGCGCCAGTCAAAAATCATAAAAAGCGACATTTCAAGTTATGGTAGCTAGAACAAGGTCGTCGATGGTGTACATGTATGTTGACATCGACATAATTTTGTCAGGAGCAATCGCCGCCATATTGGATTTTGATCATTTTCTTTCGAAAATAAAATGAATTATAGTAAAGTAAAATCTTCTTTTCGCGGTCGTAATGTGTTACAATTCGCACACTGCGTAAAATCCAGGCATATGGTGATCTTTTTACTTGTTTTACCCTCTGCAAATCAAATAATTCATTGATAACATTGATAATTACGTTAATAATACATAATTATCACACGGCTGATTACATTTCATCTCGTAGTAAAGAACAATTCGAATGCAATATATTGTAAATTCAACATAGTCAAACATAAAAATATAAATGTTGACAATTCTACAATTAGTTTATTGATTATGTGTTATTTTATCTTAAATATATTGGCAAAGAATATTACTTCAGTGCCAGGTCAAAATAGATAATAAAGGCATGCAGCTTCATTGATAATAAAAGTAAAGTACACGTCCCAGTGGTCTCCCTTAAAAACAATCGTGGGTGTTTAAAACGGATTGATTCTGAAATACCTGCAATTTAAAATAATAAATGATACAACAAGTTTCAATATGTATCCTATTGAAACTCTCAATGTTTGCATTAGTTTATGAACGATGAAAAATGGCTACATTGCTGCTATGTACGACAACATGTTTAATTTGTTGCGAGCTTTGTTCATTATTTGGAACAGATGCAACAGTATTTTGTTGTTGTTGTTGTTGCAACAGTTTTTTTTAAAACATTTAATTAATTCACTCCAAGCAAGTGCAGGTAATTTAAAAACATTTAAAATTCATTCAAAGTAAATGTCGTTCCAGTTTTGTTCTAATCAAACGTAGGATCTTATTAAAGAAAAGATTGCAATTTTGTATATGTTTATGCCCGTATACAGGTGAAATATTCAAGTTCACATACATTTTTCAATTAAAACTTGTAAATCGTACACGATGTTTTGTATGTACATAGAAAAAATTCAAGTGTGGATTATTATAAAATAATCACGGGCGGGCCAATTTTTTAAAACAGATCTAAAGAATGCCGGGGCATTATAAGTTTTTTAAATCGCCAAAAGTACATACTATGGATATTTTAGAGCATGGTAAATGTTCAGTATTAATGTTTCCTAGCAAAAAAAAACAACAACAACATAACTAAACAAAAAATTGCTAATATCAATCATTTTTTTGTGAATTTGTAAATTTTTCAAAACGTTAAAAGATCCCTTTACGTTCGGAACCACATTATTTTGGTAGACAATTAAGTCACACAACTACAACCCTATGACACATGGGCATGTCCGAGAAAAAAACACATAATAAGGCAGAATATAAGCGCGCTTTTTGTATCGGAACAGTTATTTCTTCTCCGGACCTCGTCGAGTAAACACCTCAGTTAGTATTAAAATGTAATTAAAATTATATTATCAAAACAAAATTATTAGTTATTATTAAAAAGGTCACTGTCTTTGTTATGCTGGATCTCTCTGCCGCTTTCGACACCATCGACCACATAACCCTTTTAAACCGCCTCTAACAACAGTTTGGCTTTGCTGAAAAAACCACTACAGTGGGTAGCTTCCTACCTATCTGACCGCTTCCAAACGGTGAGCATTGACGGCAAGGTATCAGAATCAGTGCTGCTGACCTTCAGCGTACCCAGGGATCTGTGTTAGGCCCAAAATTTTACACCATGTATACTAAACCTGTTGGGGAAATTTGCAAAAAAACATGGACTCATGCATCACTTCTACGCCGATGACTCGCAGCTCTACCTTTCCTTTGAACCCACCGATGGAGCAGCTCAAGACGAAACACTAAATCGAGTTGAAAAGTGCCTCCACGATATCATCTTGTGGATGAATACAAATATACTCAAACTTAACACCGACAAAACCGAGGTCATAGTATGTTCAGGTCAAAACAACGCCAAGTACGTAGATGGGTTAACTATTAAAGTATGGGACTGGACAATTAAACCATCGCAATACGTTCGAAATCTCGGTGCTTGGTTTGATTCAAGAATGAACATGGAACACCATATTAATGCTATAAGAAGATCATGTTTCGGTCCGATTAGGCAAATAGGTCACATCAGGCAATATCTTACACCAAATGCCACAAAATCCTTGGTCAATTCACTTGTCACGTCTCGGCTAGACTATTGCAATGCACTGCTGTATGGAACACAAACATCAACTATCAACAAACTACAAAATGGTCAAAACACTGCGGCGCGTGTTATCACAAGAACACCCCGTTATAGTCACATAACACCGATCCTAAAAGAATTACACTAGAAAAAAGAATCTACTTCAAAATACTTGCCAATGCGTTCAAAGCCTTAAATGGACAATCGCCTGTATATCTGAAAAACCTACTTGAAGTCTACGAACCAAGGCGAAACTTAAGATCAAAGAACGAAGCGACTTCATTAGTGATTCCAACGAAGATAAAATCCGTATCATACGGGGAGCGAAGTTTCATGTACGCTGCTCCCAAACTCTGGAACTCACTTCCCTCAAACATTCGAGGTTCTCTAACACTGAATTCATTCAAAAAGGTACTGAAAACTCACCTCTTCCTCCAATTTTATGCAATATAAGCAGTGGTTTATTAAATTCATTATATAAAATCTCAATCATCATGAACTTGAATTAACCCTTTTAAAGGAAGTTTAATTATTCCTTTGAGGGTTTGTGGACTCGTGGTAATGGTATCCTGACGTTACCCTTGTCACAATCAGCATGAACTTGAATTTACCCTTTTAAAGGAAGCATAATTATTCCTTTGGGGGTTTGTGGACTCGTGGTAATGGTATCCTGACGTTACCCTTGTCTCTGTCTCTCTTTTGTCTCTGGTTTGTCTTGCCGATCTTTCAAATCTATGGTTACTGTGCATGTTTTTTTTTGTTGTTTTACGTAGTACTTATTGTTTAAGTTTTAGATCTTATTGTTTCATTAATTGTCTTATAGCTATACACATAAGGTAGTTTTATCGTGTTTTGTTGATCTTTCTAATCTAGGGTTACTGTGCATGTTTTTACGTAGTACTTATAGTATAATAGAGTAGTTTTATAGTATAATTGAGTAGTTTTGATCGATTTCTTTTGAAACAGTGTTGCAAAATGTATTCGTATCTGCGATACGTAAAATGTTCTTACGTAAAGCGCCTTTGAACGTGCACTCTTGCATGTAAAAGGCGCTACATAAATCCGGTATAATAATAAAAATAATTAGTTTGAGCACATAGAGACTGGCTATCCTATTCTGTCGACGTAAGAGCCTGAGAAAGGATCCCTACATCCCGATAGCTCAGGTCGTCAAAAAAGAGCAGAACCGATGGCATAGGTCATGCTCGCACATTGTGCTTATTGTTGTATATAGTGCTCGAGGTCAGGGGTTAATAGCATTTGATTATACGTAATGCTCTGTTCCAATCTATTCAATTTATTGATAGAAAATCATAAAGCATGCGGAAAATTATAATATATTATAGTTTGGATTCAATGTAGTATATATTATTTGGAGCCATACTTAAACCCCAAGCTCGATCCACCGACAGTGACATGTTATATAAGCTGTGATTTAGCATGCTGCATTCTCAATAGTATTGATAAATACGGCGTCATAGTAGCTCTTAGATTATAAACAATAATTCTGATGGAACTCGCTCAATTTTTAATAAAACAATTGTCATTATAATATAGTTTCGTTATGTTGAGATGACGCCATGGGTGAGCAAGCGCGGGTAAATCAACATCGTAGAACAATTAAGAATTGAATTATATATCTTCTATCATACTCTAAAAACTAACGGTTATAAGTAACGTTGCCGCACCATGCGTGTCATTTCATGACTCATTCTTCACAACAAACTGTGATAGACAATTATGACTTCTTAATAAATGCGCATATCAGCAAATAAAACTCGTAAAGCATTTTTTGATGTTATTTTATGTTTTGTTAGCTACACAAGCATGAATTTAAAAAAGAACGTTACACACTTTGTGATATTTTCATAATGTTCATTTCCTTTTAACTGTACATGTTTAACAATAGAAACATATTGAATATCATATGAAATTTATTAATATAAATAAATGCAAAAAGTTGCGCAAAATACACTGTCTGTATAAACTAATATTGACATCAACGCGAAAACATAATTGTGTAGTCCAAATCTCAAGTATTGGTCTGCTTTTTGCATTTTGAAAAGAAAGCCTCGTTGTAAGTTTGGTTGGTCTGTGTTTAAAATGGTCTGCCGAGTCCACCAAGGCCCGGGAATTGAGCGCCTAAAACAAAAACAACAAACGAGTTTCATTTCTATTCACATTTGTTCATACCTTATTGTTTGCTATCACTTCACCATCGTCATCACCATCAAAATAATGATACTACTACTACTATTACTACTACTACTACTACTACTAGTTATACTACTACTACTACTACTACTACTACTACTACTACTACTACTACTACTACTACTACTACTACTACTACTACTACTACTATAAATACTACTACTTTTACTACTACTACTACTTCTACTACTACTACTACTACTACTACTACTACTACTACTTATTATTATTATTATTATTATTATAATTATTATTATCATTATCATCATAATCATCATTATCAACATCATCATCATAATCACCATCATTATTATCATTATCACCATAATCATCATCATTATGAACAACCTATTGTATTCACAATAAAATATCCCAGGCATTAACTAACCCGCTTGCGCTCCGAGCGCGGCCGACATTAAAGCGCCCCCCAACGGCATGCTTTGGCGCAGCTGCATCTTGTCTCCCAGAGTGTCGGAGATCTGGTCCGGGGTCATACCCATGGCGCGCATAGCCGCCGCTTCCTGTGCAATGTCCATCGGCACCGGTCCAGGGCGGCCGTTCATAAGATCCATGACCAGACCAGGGGTCATGCCTGCAGGAGACGAATATGAAAAGTCAGACAAAACTTTGCTACAACAGAATGACCATATTATATCTGATACCATCAGGATCATACCTTTCAAGATTATGAGGGTGACTATGGTCCCTAAGTCCGTTTTACTTAACATCGGATGTCAAATATAAACTATGATGCATTTTGTAAAGATGTATAACCGCTAACCACAAACCTCTTAGATTATTAAATTAGTGATTTTGTTAACTGCAAAAGTCTTTCGCCTGCCGTTTACTTGATTAAAATATAAGAAATAGCTGTTATTTTGTGTTGAGTTAAGGTTTCAGTCGTAACTTATGTTTGTCCTATGATCTCTGATCGACAAGACCCGTTCATTATGGGGTATGTCTCAATAAGGTTCGCGCTCACCTGGTACAAACGGACGGTTCGGTCCCATAGGGTTGAGCATACCGGCGGCCATTCCTGCTGCTCCCGCGCCTCCTAGCGTTCCTCCCATTGAAAACGGATCCATTACTTGCCCCGCTCCCATCCCAGCTGCGCCTGCTGGGGCGCCACTTCCGGCCTGAGCTGCGGCTCCAGCACCGGTATTGCCTGCACCGCCAGCACCTCCAGCACCACCAGCACCGGCAGCACCACCAGAGAGAGCGCTGAACAGAGCTCCCAGGTCCATACCTGCTCCGGGAGAAGAGCCAAACGGATCTGGAACATGTAACAAACTTCCGGTGAAATAAACTGACATTATTTTTAAGAACTCGTACGTGGTGGAATTTTTCTGAAGCGTGAGTTTTCATGCGTTGATAATGATTACCAACGTAACAATAAAATAGTCTTGTTGTTTTTTTAACTAAGAATAAACAAAATTTCAAAAGAATAACACATTCAAGGATAATAATTTCAATATGTATTAGTATTATCATATCGAGAAATAAATAGAGGATATTTGTTGGATTTGATGCAATATCGATTTTATTTCACGAGTGATCATATAAAATATATATTTGTATGTTCACAAAGGAATTAAAATCGATATTCCATCGAATCCAACAAATTTTCTTTTTATTTTATCGGTTTTTTTATCGTTTATTCACATTGTTAAAGAGTTTAACTGGATAATTTCGCTGGATTTAGGACGTCATTTCGTCGAAAAATGACGTCATTGAACAGTAAATATCGATATTTTTCACTGTTATTTTTCACTGTTTGAAGCAGTGAAATATCAGTTTTATTTCACTGATATTTTTCTATAAACCACCGGAAAGCATAATATAATATAATCTTCATGCCACAGACAGAGACGAAACAATGAGGAGAAAAAATAAAGATAGAAAGATAATGAAAGATGGATCTTTCAGATGAATAAAATAACGATAACATTTAGAAACAACGTTGTGCTTTCATTTCCCAAAACCATCATTGTGCCGAGTATCACCAGTGCATGCATAGAAAGTGTGAGAAATAACAATATATGCAAAATGTTAGGTTCCAAACGCAAACGTTACTTTAATATTAACAAAACAGACATAAAAATGGGAGCATGCGATTTAAATACAAAATCTCGCATGTGACCTGAAATGCAAAGAAAAATAATTAATAAATGCGTTATTTGCGTTTTCATTAAAATTGTCGGATTTACTTTTATTTTAATGAGTTATCCAGATCCACGCTAAAATGTTCAGTGTACTTAAAATTGTTTAACTCTAGCGTTTTGAATTAATATCAAGATATATGTCGTTAACGTGGCTTCTTAATTCCGATATATTTTAGTATGTAGAATACAAGATAGCTTTATCTCAAGGTCATGCGTTTTGTGTATTGTTATATCAATATCTAGAAAAACTATATATAATATATTAGATTGTCATCATTTCAAAGTACTACTTGTACATAATTTGATGCGGTCATTGAATCATTTCGTACTTAACTAATTCTTGTGGTGTTTGTTTACTTCTGTCAACGTCGCCAAAACCGTCCATTGACATCATGAGCTAAACATGATAATAGCTCAATAATGCGCGTAACAAAACGAAATAACTTATTTAACAGTCTAGAAAAAGTTGACGTACATGGTAACCCTATCAGCGCACTTACTTGCATCTACTGCCCCTTGTACTGGGAACATCGAGCCAAACAAATCCGGTGCCCCTGTGGTCCCTCCTCCTAACCATCCGCCTCCGAACATGTCCAAGCTACCTACTCCCATGCCAAATGGGTCGCCACTCGCACCGCCTTGCCCGACACCCGCGGTCCCTCCGAACCCTCCGGCGTCTCCCCCAAGTAACAGTGAAGAGAGTCCTGAAAAGGAGCCAAAGCCACCTTGAAACTTACTACCAGAGCAGTTGTCCCGATCATCAGAAATACTCCGTTTTAAATTAATAAATTATTGCAAGGCTTTTGCATATAACTGTGCAAATATTTATCACAGAAAAACTTCAAAGCATAAAATCAAAATATTGTGTGTAAATAAATATTTCGTATACTCATGAATTATATTATATTAATTACAGTGATGTCAGCTTTGGAATAGTAATACGAATCAATTATAGATGCGACTGAGGTCAGATACATTTAAAACAGACTTAAGTTTTGTTGACATCTCGGTGAGCTGTACGAACTGTAACTGTCCAAATGTCTGGACCGCGTATCTGACGGGTTAGCTAGAATCGTATCAGACGGTTTGGGGTAATAAACCGTCTGATACGATCGTATCGGCCGGTTTGACTTTTGGACCGGTTCGTACGTTAAACCGTTTGATTCGAAACCGTATGATACGATTCGTATCAGACGGTTTATGACGGGTATTAAAAATAGATTTACTCAGTGTAAACCGTATAATACGTATAATGGTAGCATATGGTTTCGCATCAAACAGTTAAGCGTACAATCGGTCCGAAAGTCAAAACCATTGAATCAGACGGTTTGTGACCTACATCCGTCTGATACGATTCTAGCTTAACCGTCTGATACGCGGTCCAGACATTAAGACCTATCCGTACACTATACAAATATACTTTGTGAGTTAACGCGCTCGCACGTACCGCCCATTCCGCTCGTATCCATGCCCCCAGCGCCGACACGTCCGCCTCCTCCAATTACGGCCATCAATTGCTGCATAATATCCGGCGTTCCAGCGGCACCGGCGCCGGCTGCACCAGCCTGACTTCCAGTATTTGGTGGAGGTGGAGGCATATCCGGTACACCTTGGATGCGATCTGTAAGGACCAAAAAACACTTTTGAAATAAAACATGTCAGAAGAAGAGGTCAAGGACTTCTTAGTGTGGATTGTAAAGACAAAATTTTGAAATGTATATTTTTCTTTCATTTCGAAGCAGCAGGCCTGCTAACTTGGAGCTCTAGACTACACACCGAGGATCGGTTCGATTCCAGGCTCGGACACATTACTTGTTTGATGATTAGTCCTGAAATCCTTTTTGAGGCAAACTTCCAACTGCTGTTTCAATAAAGGCATTTGACAGGTACTAGCAAACGTAGTACACTACGTACTGATAAACCTGCCAATCCGGGAAAGTGTAACTCGGTTTGACCGGCGTCATGTGACCGCCGTTATATGAATGACTTATGTAAAAAACAGCGAGAAAAATAACAAACAACGTACTGCAGCGTTTGGGTTAGTTGTCAAAGTACTGTGACATCCAAATTAAGACAATCAATCAATAAATAAATCACTAAATCAACCAACCAACCATCCAATCAATAAATCAAGAAATCTACCAAACAACCAATCATTCAATCAATCAGTCAATCAATGAATCAGTCAGTCAATAACTCAAGCAATCAATCAATTACCCAATCAATCAGTCAACTAGTATTTACACCATGGTAACATACCGGGTCGAGGATTAGTACGCCTCTGTTGCTGAGTTTGTTGTTGGCTCTGCTGCGTTATCATTGTCCACATTTTTGGTCCTGAAGCGAGGGACACAGTTTGGGCATTTGAACCATACCGATCTTGCTCAGGGCTTGGCGGTTTGAGGGGAGATGTGAAGAGAACACTGCCATATCTACTCGGGGTTGGATGGTTTGGCGGTATCGGGGCGAGGTGGGGAATGACGTATATTGCTCGGGGTTTGGGAGTTGGACGGGGTGGGGTGAGGGGAGTGCTGACGTATCCTACGCTGGGCTGGACGATTGAACGGGGCTGGTGGGGAGAACTGACGTACATTTCTCGATGCTTGGGAGTGTGGCAGGACGGGGTGGGTTAGGTGAGTACTGACGTACCTGGCTCGGGATTGGGCGGTTGGACGGGGGGTACTGACGCACCTGGAGACTTCGTAGGGGATTTGATGGCTGGAAAATACAGCAGGTAGATCGTGTAAGCAACTGAGTTATTGCTTGCAGAATATACGAGCGGGATGCGATTGAAATAAAGCATTTCAAGCATTTCACGAGGTAGTATTCCAGCCATCGATCATGACTGTCCGCACAGGCTAATCAAAGTCAACACTTTTTGCCTAACCTGGATCTTTGCTAAGAAGAGACTTCCTTCAACCGAAAAAAGCAGTGCGAGAGGAAAGTGTCGTCCCTGATTCTGGGACGACATTTAACGTACTTTCATAAGTCCCGTTTTCCCAGAGCGAGGCCCATATCAAGAATTTCAAGAGGAATTCCAGCCATCTTTCATGTATTGCTTATAAGGGTTATTGTTGTGTCGGTAAGTCACTAAGTGACGACAGCGATGATAATGCCGTTGTTTATCATGACGATGACTTCGATGAGGTCATATGTGTTGCTGTTGTTGGTGATTGAAGAATATGATGATTTTGCCGATGATTGAATTAAAAATGTTAATATTGGTGATGTTGAAGGTATTACTTTAAAGCGGATGACCAAAAAAGTGTTGATCACTTAAATATTGAGGATGATGAGGAGAATATGTTTTTGATAAATAAACCGACGAGGACTACTACACAAATAATTATTTATCTTTTGTTATAAATAATATCATTATTATTCTTTTATTATTAGTGATGAAAGCGATTTATAAACAGAAGTTAAAGATGAGGATTTGTGAATTACAATTTCGTGGATGCGGCATACAAAAGCGACTAATCGAATTACGAGTTTCGAACTTTATTTAAGTCTGTTTTTTACAGCAAAAGCTAAAAAACACATGTTTATAATTGCAACATTCTGTGCAAAATATCATTGAACAATCATAGAGGCTATAACTTTATAACTTACGGACTGGCACAGCCGCCTGTTGGGCTTGTTGTTGTTGTCGTAGCTGCTCCTCGCGTTGCCGTTGCTGCCGCTCCCGCAGCCTCTGTTGCTCTTCCTGCTGGCGACGCACAACTTCCTGTTGCCGGCGTTGCGTTTCCTGCGCGCGTTGCAGTTCCTGCTGCGCCCGGTCTCCTACTGGAACGCTTGCTCCCAGCTCAAAGCCAGACCTGTCCGTTCCAGGCCGCCTCTGGCTACCGGTCTGACCGGTCCGACCTGGGACCTGACCTTGACCCTGGATAGCTAAATTCCCCCCTAAGGCATTTAGTAACGCGCTTGTCAACGCATGGTTGCCTATAAAATGATAAAGTGTACCTCACACGACGTTCTTAACACATGCAAAAAAACGTGCTCTGACACAGCATGCAGGCATGCGCGATATGGATTATTGTTCTTGAGCATGCGCATAATCAGAAGGAAATACTCATTACGCATGCTCACCATGAAGACATTTAACGCTGTACGATGCATTTTGTAAGTGGATCTCATTTGAGAGTCATATCATCGGCCTTGACATTATGAGAAATAGTAAATAAAACATACTTTTTAATGAAGCAAAGTTGAGTCGAACACATTATTTAAACAAATTTTAAAATCTGTTCTTCTCCATCGTTATGCCAAATTTGAATTAGCGAGTCCATTTATTTGTTTGGTAAAGCTGAATTATTTAAAACGCATGCGTGCAAATGAAAATCGAAGAAATGTGCCTTTAGGCTTGGCATACAAACAAGAGCTGTCAGAGGACAGCGCGCTCGACTATTCGATTGCTTGACAGTATAACGTAAGCCATCATGGGAAAATTGTTCAAATTATTCAATAAGGTCAAGGTAATAGTTTAGGTATATTGTCCACAATGTATTGAACATTTGTAAAGACATAAAAGTAAGTAATATGTAAAGTTTGATAGCAATAGCTTGGGTGGGTAGTTTGGACGGTCATTCAAAAATAAAATAAATATGTTTTTTTTTGTAACCATGTTTTAAAGAAAAAAAATTGTTTTGGGTTAGTGAGGAGTGGGTGTGGGGTGTTTAGAGGGGAGTATAATGTGATGTGTGGTAATTTATTAGATGATGTATAAAAATAAAATTAATGTCGGGGGGGTGATTTTCGGGGGGACGGGGGTGAGAGGGGGTATAATGTTGGGTGTGGTAATTTATTAGATGATGTTTTAAAAAAAATAGGGGAGGGGGAGGTTCGGCGGGGGGAGGGGGGTGAGAGGGGGGTATAATGTGGGGTGTGGTAATTTATTAGATGATGTTAAAAAAAAAATTGGGGGAGAGGTTGTGGAGGCATGAGGTTGGGGGGGGTGGGGTGAGAGTGGGAGTATAATGAGGGGTGGCGTAATTTAGTACATGATGTTTTAAAACAAATTGGGGGGAGAGGTTGGGGGAAAGTTCGGGGGGGAGGGGGTGAGAGGGGGTTATAATGTGGGGTGGGGTAATTTATTACATGAGGGAGAGGGGGGTATAATGTGGGGTGTGTTTATTTATAACATGATGTTTAAAAAAAATATGGGGTTGGGGGGGTAGGGATGGGGGGTTAGAGAGGGGGTATAATGTGGGGTGTGGTAATTTATAAGATGATGTTTAAAAAAATGGGGGGGGGAGGTTGTGAGGGGTGAGGTTGGGGGGAGGGGGTGAGAGGGGGGGTATTATGTGGGGTGTGGTAATTTAGTACATGATATTTGAAAAAAGTTGGGGGGAGAGGTTGGGGGGGATGAAAGTTCGGGGGGGGGGGGTATAATGTGGGGTGTGGTAATTTATTACATGAGGGAGAAGGGCGTATAATATGGGGTGGGGTAATTTTTTACATGATGTTAAAAACAAATTGGGGGTGGGGGTAGAGTGTGGGGGTGAGAGGGGGGTGTAATGGGGGTGTAGTAATTTATTAGTTGATGTTTAAACAAAAAATTGGGGAGTTGGGGTGGGAAGGGATTCTGGGTAGGGGCGTGGGGTATTGTTTGGGTGGAATCCATTGTGGTATTCATGTAAGTGTTGATTTGTCAAAGAAATAATAAAATATGATCATAAATAAAAAAGTTATGGCAATTTAAGCAAAATGTTCAATTATCTAAGTGTAAAAGGGGCCATAATTATGTCAAAATTCTTGATGCAGTGATCTGCTCTTGTTTATAGGTTGGGGTCATGTTGGTTAACAAATTTGCAACATATACAAGCAATTTGTCAAAGGATATAGGAAATATTTGGGGTAGTACGCAAACTTTAACATAGATTTATCAATAATATGCATATTCTAAGTATAAAAGGGGCGATAATTATGACAAAATGCTTGATAGAGTTGTCTGCTCTTGTTTATAGGTTGGGATGATGTTGCTAAACAAGTATGCAAAATATAAAAGCAATATGTCAAGGGACAATGAAAATAAATGGGGTACTACGAAAACTTTAACATTTGCTGCATATTCTAAGTTGAAAAGGGGCCATAGTTATGACAAAATGCTTGATAGAGTTGTCTGCTCTTGTTAATAGGTAGGGGTCATGTTGGTAAACAAGTATGCAAAATATGAAAGCAATATGTCAAGGGACAATGAAAATAATTGGGGTAGTACGAAAACTTTGACATTTGCACGCTAACGCTAACGGTTACGCAGACGGTTACGCCGACGCCGGGGTGAGTAGAATAGCTCCACTATATATATTTCATATATAATAGTCGTGCTTAAAAATTACTGTGACAGAAAAGTTCAGAAAAAAACGTGCATTTGAGATAACACGCAAAAAATAGTGCGATGCGCGTCTCTTTAATATTCGAGTATGACTGAATGGTTTTTTGACAAAAACAATTTGAATAATAGCATTTGTTTATTGAAGTATCTTTTTCATTCACGCAGTTTCCTTTATTAACATCGTCCACACTTATTCAGACGGAACATCGTTATGTTGTTGTACAGTAAGAACGCAAATATATCGATACAAAAACTAAAAATGATCACAATTAATAAATTTCAACACTCATTCTAGGTATGTTGTATATATTCCAAAAAAGTGTATCCGTTCATGTATGTTTCTTCTTTTGACCTCTTTATCACATTGGTGTCATCAGTATGACTACATGTACTAAGGTCGCAGGTCAAAAGTTCAATTCCAAACGCCTAGAATTCAGGGTTTATGCGTTCATTTGGCCGAACATCCCTCCGAACGGGTTCATCCTACCTGCAATTGACGGATTGTCACGGTTAGTTAGACAGCAGCTGTCATAACAACGAGAGCACTGGTGTCATAGAAGAAGAAAGGTGAAAAGGTCATGCAATAGAAATGATGTACTCGCAAATTAGTTATTAAATGGGTAATTTGTAATATTACCAGAATTGTAGGATAGTAAACTTTGTTATGTATTTATAACAAGATCATTTCTATCAATAATCCTTTGTTTAGCATTTACAATTATTAACATTGGCGTTTGTTTTAAGCATCATTTAATGTCTAGTTATAGATAAAATAATTGTTTAATGCGAAGCAATCTTAGTCGTGTGAAATTAAACAAACAAACGCGTTTTATAATCTAATAATTGTCTATTGAAGTTGTTTATACTAATCTTCACTTCCAAAAATGTATACATGTATGCAAAATAAAATTAGTTTAGAACATAATGTGTATTTCATTCCGTTTTGTCTTACTAATTCGGAACCCTTTTTAATGTATAACAACCGTTTTTTTACCAAATATACAAATGGTAAAACCCACATTTTAGTTGTTGTTTTGCATTCGGATATCAAAATAATATACATAGCAAACGGGCAACAACTTTTTATGGCCAATCTCACTATGACAATACTTATACGTGTCATGTCAATAGATATCTGACGTAACCTGATCCTGCTCTTAATGCATGAATATAATTTAGTACCATTATATACAATATAGTCGTACCTTCATCATATTAGACCACAGAATCTAAAACTAATATAAGACATATCGCTATGTTACCAACAAGGTCATTTTTGTTCTTTAGAACAAAATAAATAATATGTCTGGCTTTTAAAATAGCTGACTATTTTAATTTAAATCCTTTCATACGGACAGTTCCATTGTCCAGCTTTATGAATGTTGATTTGTGAAATAAACTCAAATGAAATGAATTATAAGAATATGAGGGAATGAACTAGGTACCTGACGCCCCGGGTGTAAGGAAATCTGAAAGAACAAATAGCGATTGTTAGCAATGAATATGGGCAGACCCACCCATTTATTGTTGGTGGTGTAGGTTACAGTGATGATGATGATGGTGGGGGTGGTATGGAAGAAGACGTTATTTGAGATTATTTGACAAATACCTTTGCAGACGCGATTGTGTTGCAGCTTTTGTCTATTTTGATTACAAAGCACAAAATATTCTTGCTTGCATACTGCATAAAACACATAAGTTATTCACTATATAATTAAGTGATTTTCTAGCTCTAAGTATAGGGCTGCATGCCAGCTGATTATCAAGGTATTCAACTTATATACTTTATTGTATAAAGAGTGACATATAATATATTACGCTTGAGCATTAAAGTAACGAAAACTTTGCTGGAATCAATTTTCTCGTGCAGCCAGTCATCGCTCGTTCGCTGGCGAGCGAAACCAACGCTATACAATGGAATAAAAAAAACAAAGACGCCATGGTCGTATTGAGATATATTACGTTATGCGTTCGCAGTTACCTGGGGCATCCGGGTTCATCATGGACGCCAGCCCCATGCCTCCCATTCCACCAAGCATGGACGCAAGCCCAAGCCCTTCACCGCCTTCTAGTAGAGCGCCAAGCGCACCCATGCCGCCGAGCCCACCCATTCCGCCCATAGCGCCCATCCCACCGAATGATCCTATTCCACCGAGTGCGCCCATTCCGCTGAGCGCGCCCATACCACCACCTAGACCGGAACCCACCCGGGACGCTTGCGGGTTCTCCATACCTGAAGTTGTGCCGCTGGCGGCTGTGTTGGGGGCGCTTGCGTTGGCGCTTAAGCCTAAGCGTGAATGCAAACATAAATATACAGAGCGAAAGCAGACGGTAAAAAAAGCAATGCGCGGTACATGTTTCTATGACGTCATAATGTCAAAAGACGTTATAATATTAGGTGTATATTAAACAAGACACATATTGGCTGGTCTATTTCATGTGTATGACAGCTACTATGAGAACCTTAAATAATATTAGCCGGTTGTTTACTATTCGTATTTAAAATTTAGCAATTTAAGATGGAATCAAATCTTATTTGCTTTAGATTAGGGGGCATTAATAAGTCTGAACATTCAACTTAAAACCAGTTTTACATATTGCCACATCATGTCCCACATAAGGTACTGGAAAAAAGTTCAATGTCTTGTCATACTGATATCGGCCGTGCTCTGTGAAAAAGAGGTTTAATGGTTGTGCGTAACCTCCAAGATTAGGATGCACAGTCCGCACAGGCTAATCAGGGACGACACTTTCCGCCTAATTTTGATTTTTGCTAAGAAGAGACTTCATTTAAACGAAAAATGACATAAAAGCGGAAAGTGTCGTCCCTGCAGTTGGCACAGGCTAATCTGGGACGAAACTTAACGCACATGCATTATGCCCAGTTTTCTCAGAACACTACTGATTTGAGCTGTGAAACATAGCAACAAACACAGCAACACTGACTGCGTAGCCGTAGCGTTCAATGTGATATACAACGAGCGACATAACACGTGACAAAGCATCTTACATAACGTATGCCTTTTTGATCAGAACACTGCCCAAAGCAGAAGTCTATTAACATATGAAGCCGTATAGTGCAATATATCGAATATTTTCATAAATGTATAATCCATACATGTGTTTACGCATTGTAAAAATTCTGTCTTTGTTAACAAATCATTTGCAAAAAAACAACACGTTATGCTACATTACCCGTAAAATATGTAGCCTTGATATTTTAATAATTAAGTTTGAGTCATGAAACTGCAAGAAATGTATAAATGTAAATGTTAATTGATTATAAAGCGAGATTAAATTAAAGAGGCTAAAATATCTCAAATAATTTGCAATGTCCGAAATGAAGCTCGTGAAACACTTCAATATAAATATAAAAACATGCGGCAAGTTAACCATTATATTAATCTATCGTCTTAAAATTGATGTCTCAATATTCATTAGAATATACAAAAATAACATAAAGCGAAAATAATTTGTGCATCTGTTAAACTTGATCCCCAGTCCTAATCTACGCTAATAAAATTTCGTCATCGAATACACTGTGACGTCATATTCTTACGAACCTTGAGACCCGGTCCCGCCCGGTCTACCCAGTAATGCGGCTAGCACTATAAAGTTCAGGATAATGTCACTTTAAGGTTCAGGATAATATCAGTATAAATCTCAGGGTAATGGAACTGTAAAGTTCATGGTAATACTAGAATCACTTTAAAGTCCATGGTAAAAATACTGCACACATCCAATATCAAAATTAAGTAGAAGGTAATTTAGCTAGACGAGATATTAAAGATTAACGACAGATCTAACAGAATTAAAAGAACTGGGTTTACGAGAACGATGGCGGACTTAAATTCACGTTTTGGATTTCGGGTAAAATTCTAAACTAACGTTACGATAAAAATGAACTTAATTTAAAAAGAAGTTATCTTACTGCACCCACTTTAGACACAGCTGCACACATCGCAGATGGCAATTAAAGTACGAAGCAGTAACTAAAGTTTATAAAATGGCATGTGCACTAGAATTAAATAGTTGGTGCTTACATCGAATATTTAAATAAATCACATTCCACAAACATACTTATTATATATATTTAGCCTTGCGCACAAATCATTTTGAACAGTCGCAATCTATTTGATCGAGAACAAGATATTTATTTAATCTCGCAGAGCTTGAATCGTGTTGCGTCGGATCAAATATACAAGTATATTATCTATAAACAATGTGCACAAACAATTCTTAGATGATATTTTCTCAGTACGTCTTTGTTCAAAATTTAAAAAATGTAAATGATTTGTGCATGTAAAACAATCCGTCTTAAGTACATGATGTCATTGAATACACTGTGACGTCATGTCCTCACGCACCTTCTGACCCGGTTGCGTTTGGTCTACCCAGTAGCGCGGCTAGCACTATAAAATTTAGTGTAATAGCACAATAAAGTTCGTGGTAAAAACTAATGTTTTTAATTTGAACGTTGTTAATTGAGTTACACTCTTCATTACGATAAAGGGTCTTTACGCTTAACAACTTGCCTGAAGCCCGGAGCAAAAAGAATTTATATAAGGAAAGTTTCTATTCGTAATAAATAAAGTCGAACAAGAGGCAGATGTAATATGTTGACTAAATAATAAGACATGGAGACTGAAATAGCGCATACGTGTATATTGTTATGATTCTTATGGCTCAAAAGACAATATTTTGTACACTTTTAGTCTTCATTTGTTTTTACATATATTTATGTTTTCGAAGCCCATGTCTTATCGTCGTATATAAATATTAAAGTTGATTTGTAGCAAAATAAACGTTAACAATAAAACAACAACAGCTACTTACTTGATTGTGCCGATCCACCCTCTGCAAATCAAATAATTCATTGATAACATTGATAATTACGTTAATAATACATAATAATCACACGGCTGATAACATTTCATCTCGTAGTAAATGAACAATTCGAATTGTAAATTCAAAATAGTCAAACACAATAATAAAAATGTTGACAATACTACATTTAGTTTACTGATTATGTGTTATTTTATCTTAAATATATTGGCAAAGAATATAACATCAGTGCCAGGTCAAAATAGATAATACAGGCATACAGCTTCATTGATAATAAAAGTAAAGTACACGTCCCAGTTGTCTCCCTTAAAAACAATCGTGGGTGTTTAAAACGGATTGATTCTGAAATACCTGCAATTTTAAATAATAAATGATACAACAAGTTTCAATATGTATCCTTTTGAAACGCTCAATGTTTGCATTAGTTTATGAACGATGAAAAATGGTTACATTGCTACTATGTACGACAACATGTTTAATTTGTTGCGAGCTTTGTTCATTATTTGGAACAAATGCAACAGTATTTTGTTGTTGTTGTTGCCACAGTATTTTAAACAATTTAATTAATTCACTCCAAGCAAGTGTCAGTAAATGTCCTAAAGTTGGATTGATTTCTTCGATGCTACAAACGTATCTTATATAACTTTCCTATTTACCTTGCCAAAGGCGCTGCAAAAGGTTTAATATTTCTGATTCTTCTCTACTTCCGGTGGCGAAAATGGCCGAGACATTCCGAATGTTGAAATGTGTTATTGTCAAAATATAAATTTCACAAAATGGCACCGTGCAGATCTTTATAATAAAAACTGTTGTATATAAGTTGCACATTGCATATTAAATACTTTTTACAACAGTAATTCACGCTTTTAAGGTTCATAACAATTGGTATTGAATATTATTCCCATAATAAAATGCCTTAAAGTGGCAGCTATGACTGATGGTTGTCGTAAAATGTCAAAATGATGTATCGTCGTTTTGTTACAACACAATCTATTTTGTTTAAGTATTTTTTTTGTGAAAAAATGGCAGCTGGAGCTAATCCTGCTTTTAATGAATGTTTTAACATGTAGCCTAAATGCACACAAACAATACATTGAGCGAGATAAATCTATTACAAAATAACCAGTTTTTTTCTTTCATATGCAATCAATGTTTATTATAAAGACTCATATATGTTCAGAAGAAGACAATCGTCGTTTGTCTTCTGGGCGAAAACCGGACCGAACCGCTTTGAAAGATACATATCTCGTCCACTATGTCAGTGTACTTGAAGGATAATTAATAATTAAGAATAATTTAACTATCAAAAAGCACACACATACAAACTTGGGAAATACTTTAACGCTTGCAAAAGGCGCGCTGCGTTTTATGTAAACGGAATCTTATAAACTGCGAAATAAACCTTCGCAAAGCAAGCAACGTGTTCAGTGTATAATGAAAACAACAATGCAATAAAAATATAAGAATATAAAAGAGTCTTTGACATTTTAAAATCTCTCCTTTACTTAATTGTTTTGTGTACAAGTAGAAAAATTGAATTGAATACTTTCACATTACTCATAATACTTTTAAATATTGAAAACCAAACATTATTTTTATACAAATATTTTTATTGAATCTTATTTAGAAAAAAATCTTTCAATTATGAATCATAAATGATTAAGTATAAATGTTAATAAAAAATAAACTTACTGAATTGTTGACCTTGTTGACCATTGACCACGAGTACAAAGACACACGACAAAATAATCCCACTTTGTAAACAATTCATCTTTGTGCTGTAGTTTGTGTCAGAATTTAAAAAAGTATAAAATATTGTATTGAACTATTATTATTTATCCCGTTGAACGTTGCTCGTTGTTCGTCGGTGTATATGCAAACACTGTTCGTGTTTTTAAGACGCGTTCATTATTCCTACGTCTGCACTCTAGTCATGCTACGTTGTCACAGTTGCGTTCATTAGACCCCAAACGTTACATTAATAATGACGTTATGTTGACAGCTTTTAAAAGCCCGTTCAGACAGGCAATGTGTTCTCAGCAGAAATGATGACGAGTTTATTAAAGGGGCGAACTGACAGATGCGCAAGCTCGATATTTTCAAGATGTTTGATTATTTTTTTGACATATTTTTTTCTCCAATAAAATTATAATTTAATACAAGTTTCACTGGAGTAATCAATTTGAACGCGTTCATCAAATCGTTTACTTGAGATACGTTGGCCTTATTGTTTACGTTACGTGTGAAGTTTGTATTCGTTTTAAGAGTCTTTTACGCAATAATTGTAACACTGTGTTCTGCATGGTAAAGCATAAGTCTGGTAATTCATTAATTAATCTCATTAAAATCAATATTCTTTTGAAAAATAAAGTCCTTTAGCACAGTATTGTTTAACTTATAAGAATATTTAAATCTAAAATTAATTACATATTCATGAAAGATCATTTGAGTGTTTGATTGTAATGGCAATCAATTTAACCTAAATGAGATGATATTTACCGGAACTATTTAAACTAGAACACAGTTTACCTTGAATCACTTATGTGTAAATGGCAAAT
Organism: Dreissena polymorpha; assembly: GCF_020536995.1. NCBI lineage: Eukaryota > Metazoa > Mollusca > Bivalvia > Myida > Dreissenidae > Dreissena > Dreissena polymorpha. The sequence goes on along the minus strand of NC_068356.1, from coordinate 151,303,397 downwards.
CTCTTTAAAATACCAAATCATGTCGTGTATAATAAAGATAAGTTCATGGCCTACTGTTTATTTTATACTAGTATTTAAACATCGCTCCTAAATTATACAGGAGTACAATTATAAAAGCAAAGTTGCTGTTGTTTTTCATCACAAACACGCGCTTTACGTTAGGTTATGTTGAAAAACATTAATTAACCACAACTGCTGTTTTTTGTGTGATTCAAAACACTTTATTATGCAAAATTAAGCAACATTAAAGGCTAAACATATTCGTTTATACACATTTTTCTATGAACGGCATTTATAAAATTTTATCGTATGCAAATTACGTTTATTAGGTCGTCTATAAGCAGCTAAACAATATTCTTTACTATGATGCATTGTTGTGAATGTCAGTCATACCTTTGTACTAAGCACAGTGTAAACTGAATAAATGGAACGTATATCGTGCTTAAAATAAATTTAATAACTAACGATTGTGTTCGAAGAGGTATATTTTTATCACGTAGAAGCGTGAACCTTCTGGGTGTTCCCTTTAAATTAGAGAAGTGTGTTTTTTTCCTTGTACAAAAATCTTGACAGAGTGGTATTTCCGAGATTTAAAAAACATAAGCGCACCATTACTGTGTAATTTAAGCTCATAATTCATTTCGCTGTACGTTGGTTATGAATATGCGAGTGCATTAAAAGCGTTTTCAATTAAGTCTGTTCGCATTCAATAAATAATGATGCTTTTTCTAAATTCAGTCGTAATAGCAGATTTGAGAACATGTTAGTTAAGTTGATAGGGAAAAATACTTTTAAAAAGTAAATCATATTCTTTTTCTCGTTAAATGTCGAGAATTAAGATAAATTTACACAACTTGTTCAACTGTACATATCTAAAAGATATATAAGCGCATATAAGATATACTTTAATGTGTAGCTTAAAATTAAAGATTGCACAATATAAAACTAGCTTTTTTGCAAATCAGACGTGTAACAAATTAAAATAAAAAAATAATTATAACAATTGAAGTACATTTTCACGAAGAACCCACGTTAATTATAAACGGATCCGGAAATGATTGTGGATGACATACCAAAGCTTTGGAAACAAGTTTTCAAACTAGCTTATTAACCATCGTATGTTAAACATCAAATTTAATACATCATGCTTTTAGTGTGGTCTTTGATTTGAACGATGAGCTATCTTTTACAAACATTCTTCAAATGAAACGATGTCAATTACATTATATTTACAAGCAGAGTGTTTACATTTTAAATGATTAATGTACAAATACTTCGTCAACCTTTACATTTCCCTGAAATCGTATTGTGCTTGTGTTAAATAAAGTTTACTCATTTAAGATTTGTTTAAATCTTTAACCCATTTATGCCTAGCGTCCTGAAAAAAGGACATTGCAAACAGCGTAGACCCAGATGAGACGCCGCATAATGCGGCGTCTCATCTGGGTCTGCGCTGTTTGCTTAAAAAGAATTTCTATATGAAATATTCTAAATATAGAAATAAATATACTTGACATCCCTAATTTTGGAAATAAATTGATCCAATTAAGAAGGATGGGAGAGTCAACTAGGCATAAATAGGTTAATGACTTCTATAAAAAAAAATATCCGAGGACCTCACACGTTCTAGGACCCGAGAGTATACGCTATATTTCCTTATTGAAAATAATTAACCGGTGCACTAAAATGATGTTATCGTGTTGTTTTTTAATGATATCATTTGTTTTTCTGCAGACATGTTGAAAACACAAACAAACAACATGTGATAATAAAGTGGTCAATAGAAAATCAGCAAGTATCGTAAACGGATATGCTTATTTGCGAGACAAAAAAAGTGAATCACTCGCCTCGGTTAAATAGACGTTTCTGTGTTAAACACAAAGTAAACAAGACTGTCTGTGTTTCGTTTTCAAGGTCAACGTAACGTCAGTAATGTCAATAACGACAGCAGGTATGTTGCTCATTGCGTAATAACTTAGTGACCTGACAAACACCCGTCAGATAAGTTTGTAAGAACAAGACAGGCTAAATGTCGATTGACGCGTTCAATCATCGAAACACCCGAAATGACGTAATCAATACAATAACGTCAGCGTATATACGTATTTACAATTGTGATAATGTGTCGAATTTCTATCACTGAAAGTTAATCAAAGTTCAATGCCCCTGTTACAGAACAAGCAATGCACCAATAAGTGCTGAGTATTTAATAAATATTTTCCATTTTAAAGCAGCAGTATTTGAAATCATTCAAAATATTTATAAAGTCAAAAAATACATTGGTTTAAAATGTTATTGTCATGTCCGGAATTCGAACTGCTTGCTTTTGTGCATTTTATTTGATGGGGAGTAATATAATCTACATAGATAAGCGGATTTAATTCGCTTTACGACTATACATAACTGAAACTTATAATATATTTTACACACAAGTGCAATTTCGCGTCTTTGTTTATCTAGCATAACATTCTACGACACAAAGGTAAACACGTATTATGTAGCCTATCTATGAAAACAACAACAACAACACAAATAGCCTTAAACCGCAATGTGCACACATGACAAACTCGCTGTTGCGTCGAAAGAGACAGCTGAAACTATGACGGTTTAATTGTGCCGCAGTCAACTGTCGACACGATCACGTATATCAGGACAAGGATCCGTGTTCAGGTAATAATCGCCCAATTGTTTCATAGCATATTAACGCCATCACGAATTTACGAAACTATAACTCATCCGTGTCCGGAATAGAAATAGTATTAGCATTGTATCGTCTTTAAAAATTGATAAACATTAAAATAAGCGTTATTTTTTAAATTTCAAAGAAATCTTATAGCCACAATGACGTAAATTTTGTTTACTGAATGACGTCATGAATTTTTGACGTTGTTAATACCATATATAATAATAAAGTATACACAACCTCGTTAGTTCGCACGTAGTTTATATGTAACCATTTTTCATCGTTCAGTAAAAAATGAGTGTGGTTACTTAAGGAAGCTAAACATAAATGAGCCGCGATCTGAGAAAACGTGGTTTATCACATGTGCGTAAAGTGTAGTCCCAAGTTAGCCTGTGCTAATTATGGACGACACTTAACGCCTGAACTGGATCTTCGCGAAAATGAGACATCCTTAAAACGAAAAATACCACAAGAGCGCAAAGTTTCTTCAGTTATTAGCCTGTGCGGACTGCACAGACTAATCTGTGACGACACTTTAAGCACATGCATTAGACACTGTTTTTCCACAGCGAGCCTCATTTATAAAAATAACACTTATATGATCCCGTGACTTACCGGCAGGCGACGCGGATCCGGATTGTAAGCCTTGAAGGGCTTTCATTAGGGCCAATTGGTTGTCTGAAAATGGGGCAAGATGAAGCGATTATTATTAGTTGTGGGAAAATAGCAACATGTTTAAAAATAAGAAGTGAATTAATAAAGGCATATAATGATTAAAAAAAATGGAATTCTCGGGTTGGAGACAAACAAGCATGTCGATTACTGAGAGCTCACTGTTTTTAATCTACATATTATTTCATTTTCTTTCAAGATATACGAAACGAGCAACTCTGAGCGTAAAAACAATTTCATATGTATCTGAAGTAACATAAATAGGATGTTCACGTTATCTATATGTCTTTATATTCTATATGCAAAAATTCACAGTCAACACTTTTAATGCTTAACCGGTTCTGACACGGTCTAGCACGTGACGATCAGACAGATTTATGAGGACATGTTGACAACCTGAAACCAGATGGCCCAAAAGGTACAGAAACGATAATAGTCCAAATACAATAATTTGATTTACAAATTACATGCATAAATAACAGTGGTTGGGTGATATATTAAGATGAAGTAAATATTACGAGGCATATACCATAGCGATTGCGCACACTATATCCCTATACATATTAAATAACCATGGAATGAAATTGTTTCTTTGGAATACAAAATATAATCATTTGATTTGTCTTCGGAAAGAAAGGCATCACCTTCTTAGCAAACATTTCTGCTTAAGTCATTATTGAGCCGCTTCATGCGGAAATGGATCTTACTACGTATGTGTTCAGCGTAGCTCCAAACTGCATCCCCACAGTGTGGTCGGGAGCTACCCTGGGCAGTCTGGAGCTACGCTACGTGCATATGGCATTATATCCATTTTTGCACCACGCAGCTCAAGTGGTGTACACTGCAATCCACCTAAGCACATATCGTACAATACGTAGGTATTGTGGTTATTATATAGAACTTTGGTAGAAATGACTTCATAACCGATCGCCACATACATTATCCGCGAATCCGTGATGCTGGAAATTGTACTTCTACCAATTGAGCTGCTGCGCTTTAAAAGTCAATGAAACAGTAAATCTGTCAATAATAAGCCTCTTTGTCGGAAAATGGGGTTTAATGCATGTACGTAAAGAGTCATATCATATTAGCCTGTACAGTCCGCAGAGGCTGATCAGGGACGACACTTTCCACCTACATTTGATTTTTGTTTCAAAGACTTTAAACGAACAATTTCATAAACACGGAAAGTGTCGTCTATGATTATCCTAAGCGGACTGCACAAGCCTATTAAGGAAGACACTTCACGCACAAACATAAGGTCCAGTTTTCTAGAACAATGCTCAACTACTTACTAGCGGCGCCCGATGACGGCTGGCTGGCGCTGTTTCCCCCCATCATTTGGCTCATCATTGCCGCCATGTTCATACCGCCCATACCTGCCATACCCTCGCCTGAATACGGACCAGTGCGCATGCATTTGATTTCGACGTTCCGGGAAACATAGGCTTAATGGATATGCGTACAGTGTCGTTGCAGATTCGCCTGTGCAGGCCGCAAAGACTTATCAGGGAAAACACTTTCCTTGCGAACTGCACAGGCTTATCTGGAACAGCACTTAACACTAATGAATTTAGCCAAGTTTTCCCCAAACAAGGTTCATGAGATTGAGGAGTAGGTGGGGGTCAACATGTCCAGTCTCTACCACTACGAACGTTGACTATCCCAAAGCTATTTTCAATCACTGGACCTTAGATTATTTACCAGTGAGAATTTTTACGTAGCGACTTAATCTCAATGAAAATAACAACATATGAGAAAACCTAAATACAATTAAATGATGACCAAAGGTAATGCATGTAGAAATTACAGTTTTATTTAAAAAATATTATTTTAGATGAAGATTTTTCAACTGTTCTTAGTCGTAAAGGATGACTTGTAATCAACATACCGTTGTTAAACCTTCAGTTGAAAAAAAAGATTCATTGAAATATTTCTATGATAATTACAAGAATAGATCGCTCCGCCGTTTTGGCTAAAAAATTTAATTAATATATTAATTTAAGGCAAACAAAAGCTATTAATATGCACCTGCATTATTGAAATATAAATACAAACATTGTCATCTCAATTAATATGTTCTTGTCAATAACGAAATACCTCATCGTTAACTGCGTAAATAACATTTAAACACAGAACACTTGCAAATATGAATATTCGTTTTATAGCAGCCGTTCTTAACCCATTACTGCCTAGCGTCTAAAAAAAGGCCTTGGCAAACAGCGTAGACCCAGATGAGACGCCGCATGACTAGACATCCCTAATTTTGGAAATTAATTGATCCAATTAAGAAGGATGGGAAAGTCCACTATGCATAAATGGGTTAAAACTTAAACGCATTGATGCATTACAGTACAATTATAACAGCCGCGTCCTATTGTTTAACATTCACTTTCTTTTGTAATTTAATAGAAATATTTTGCTTTTGTTGGCAATGCTCGATTGCATGTAAAAATTATATAATTCAACAACTGAAGATGCGTTAACAAACAAACGGAAGTGTGTGTTTTTCATTCCATTGTGGTGGGTGGGGGTGAGTTAGCAAGTAGTGAAGGGAAATCAACAACAAGTCAGTGAAAACAGATGTATACACATAGTCGTGGGCCTTTGTTCCTCCATTTATACACAATCTAAAGTCAGCTTTGACTTTGTTGTTTTCCATCGTTTTAATGTACATACATTTCATAAAAGTGAGAGTCAATCCAAAGGTCGTCGACTTTGTGTAGACATGGTTAGCGAAACAAAGGAACAATAAGTGATACGTGCTTCAAATTGCTGCTCAAACAGTGCATTCATGAATGTGAAATAGTCATGCTAAAAATAATCAAACTCACAAACATATAAAAATGCACATACATAGGCTAGTAAAGAATGATAGAAGTGTAAAAGATATACAGAGATAGACAGATAGATTAATAAATTTCAGACACGACGAATAGCAACAGTCAAACATAATACATCAGATAGCGTGGCTCATATCCGTGTAAAATACTCTAAAATAGCTGTCCACATACAGCTGTATAGAGTAACTAAGCACTGTTTGCTGAAAATCAATTCGAATCCTGAAAAGCAATTCTGTAGTATGAGAAAAAATAGTCTCAAGCGAAAACCATGCAAATTACATGGAAAACCGGATAGCATCAGATATCGGATACATATATCTGGGCACGACTATAATTAACTAACAAACCCCTTTTTTTCATCAAAACAAACATTGAAACATCTCTTATAATGCAGACAAAGTAGTTGAGGTAAGAATGCAATCAATGAAAAACAACAACAGTCGCAGTTCACATTGTACACAGTTATTCCCCTTCTACGTCACTCACCACTACCGCCGCCTCCCAGAAGACCAGCCAGATTGCCCATACCGCCCATGCCGCTCATGCCGCTCATGCCGCTCATGAAGTTCGGTGTCTCGCCGCCGCCACCTCCGAGGAGCGCGCTAAGACCACCGCCAGAACCCCCCAGCATAGCGGCCATGGCTTGAATAGCAGTAAGGTTACATACCAGTATTATATTGCCGTCACAAGTAAATCGCTACACAGTCTAAGTATGTAGTTTTCTATAAATGGGCGAGACTCCCTGCCATTTGCTTTATAATTAAAGGTTTAATTATTATTTTCACTGAATAACATCATTTTAAAGGCCATATAAAGGTGTCGATCCGTAGTTATTTACCGATTTTTAAATATTTTTTTCATATTTTATTTATAAAGGTTATCAAAAAGCAATATATATTTATGCTATTGGACATTACCATAAAAATGAGCAATACAACTTGCTTTGAGCTCGAAATACATTGTCCTCCAAGTCAATTGTGTTTACAAACAAACAGTTTATTTACATAGCTGTTTACTCGGGAAAGTGAATGTGAAAGTGTCTCAGGTCACCAAAAAAAATATATCGTTGATTTTCAACGTTTTCCGGTATCACTCACAAAGTAGGTCTCTTCTTACTTTCGGCTATTTTAGCATACGTCACCGCTTTGAGGATACACACAACGTTAGTTGCAAAGTTTTAAACATTTCTTCCAATTGTGAAACGTGTATATCTTCCATAATTCTTGACAACGTTACACCTAAGCTGTGTTATTAGCATTTTTCATGCAAGAGTAACTGAAATCCGGTAAAAATTAGACCAGTTTATATGCATAATAATTGGATTTATCCCCTTTATAGGGCCTTGAAATAACGATAAATAGGTAAGTAAATAGAAATAAATAATTGAAGATAAAAACATGGCATTTTAATTAGTCATCACCACGGATGTGCTTACGACAGGTAATTAATTACGGTTAAGTTTGGAAGCAGCCGAAACTATGCATGGCGGTTCTGTTAGAGATCATGTACTCTTCGGTTGAATAAATAATGTTTAACATATCTAACGTGTCCTTTTTTCATTTTTCACATACACGTGTGGAGTAAAAGCGCCTCTTGTAAAAAATCCAAAATACCATGATTTTGTATTGACGAATTTTTGGGTCTTTGTCGAAATTGTACTGCAACATTTATGTGTTCTGCAATTGTCTTCAATCAGTCTGAATGGATTTTTATATACATGCATTAATATGGGGAGAAAATTATAAATTTATATTTAAATAATACGTAGCTTGAAAATATTTACATACAAAAACAGAGTAAAATGGATGGGAAATTTGGGAAATATGTCATTCAAAAAGTGTCAGTTTTTAACCCATTCATGCCTAGCGTCTAGAAAAAAGGCCTTTGCAAACAGCGTAGACCCAGATGAGACGCCGCATGATGCGGCGTCTCATCGGGGGTCTGCGCTGTTTGCTTAAAGGAATATCTGTAAGAAATATTCTAAATATAGAAATAAGTATACTAGACATCCATAATTTTGGAAATAAATTGATCCATTTTAAGAGGATAGGAGAGTCCACTATGCATAAATGGGTTAATGTGGACCCTATCCTCGTAATGTCGCTGTGAACCGATCGCTGCAACCTTTGCACAAACGTATAATTACATTCAAAAACCTAAATTCTGTATTGACTATGATTTGGAATTTATTTGCTTGATGACTTTGTTCCGAATCATTTCCATACCACCAACTCTGACATTGAACCAGTTCGATTCTTTGGAATAATAAAGTTGTACACATGTTTGCTTTAGTTATGTATCCATCAAATTTATCTTGCTAAAAATACCATAATAAAATGTAATTAGATTTTAAGCATATACATGTTAGATTTTTACATTTGCCGTATGTGATACTATCAATTTCGAAGATACTATGTTAAAGGTTTATTTAAAAAATAAAACATAAATAATTATAATTTTGAAACAGGGGTTTAATTATCCTCTTTCAGCTCTGGCTAGAAACTTCTCGAAAATAATTTATCGCTGTTTTATGGCAAAGTAAAACACGATGTCTTTTCCTTATTCATAATTCTGTACAAGAAAGCGACATTATGTTCAGCTAAAACCGGTTTATACCAGCAGCTGTCTTCACATCTACTATGCATAAAAAAGTCATTTTCATAATTGCATTTCATGAATACTAATAAGTCGTAAATTCGCTTATGAAGATAAGATTTCATGATAAAATTATGATGTGTACAATTTATGACCGTAGTTTATCAAAATAACTTTCTTTGTTCAAACGTGTTCAATTCTGTTATTGGTATGTATTTCACGTAATATACTGTGTGAAAGAGTTAATAATATGGGATGATGTTTGTTTTATTAATGTGCCTATTAACGTACTTGGTTTTGTGGTGTGCAGTCAGTTAAAAAAACTTTTTGAGCAATGTCTTTCATATTGTCGTGTTGTATCTCATCTGCACTTGTATAAATATCCTGTGTTAAACTTATGTTTTTGCAAAAATGTTTCGTTCTGCAAAAACAAATTTACCTATACTTCCTTTTCCAGTGTTTATATGTTCTTAGTGGTTCTTGCATAAAATCTGTAGCTATAAAGTCCTTAAATGTTATGTTTGACGTTTGAACAAAGGGTTGTGTTAATGAACCCTTAAATACACGTTGACATATGAGCCGTGCTCTGTGAAAAGGGGGTTAAATGTATATGCGGAAAAGTGTCGTCCAAGATTAGCCTGTGCAGTCCGCACAGGCTAATCAGGGACGACACTTTCCACTTTTATGACATTTTACGTTTTAATAAAGTCGTTTCTTAGCAAAAATCCAATTAAGGTAAAAATTGTGTCGTCCCTGATAAACCTGTACAGTCATGCATTATGGCATTTCTATGACATTTGAGCCTCGCTTTGGGAATAGGGGGCTTATATCATGTGTGTTTTGAGATTAGCATGTACAGTCTGAACAGGCTAATCAGGGACGACACTTTCCACCTTAAGTTGATTTTCGCTCCGAAGAGACTTCCTTTAAACTAAAAAATAAACACCATACGCGGGAAGTGTGGATATCCTGATAGCATGTGAGGATTGCACATTCATTAAGCCCTGTTTTCCCAGAATGAGGCGAACATTTATTCGTTAATAGTTGTCATTTCTGTGAAAAGATTGCTTAAATAATAACTTACGATTGCCGCCTCCTCCTGCAAGAAAAAAGCATGAACATGAGATGTTGACGTTATGTTATTTATTGCAGAAATTTGAGATGAGTACAAATAGGAAGATATTTCACCATTTTGATTTCAAAAATAAAAAGAATCACACATTTAACACATATCTATGTAGTCTATGGTGGCATCCGTTTTAGCTGAAAACGTCAATGTATAGATAAACAAGGTTTTAGTAGTACTAATGAGCTACCCGAGATAAGTGGGGAAAAGATTATCTAGTTTCAGTATTGCCCTTCCAGGACAGGACTTAACGTACTCATGTTCCGGAACATACAGTAGAACACGAAATCCGATACTCTAAGTCTTGTAATGAACTCATAACTAAATAAAGAGATAACGTGGTTTCGGAAACGAACTTCCGTAACGGGACTTCGGGTACTCAAGATCCGGGTCATATTGTTTAATTCAACATCCAAAACTGTGGCTATTTTATGCAACTCAGTACTCACCAAAAAGAGATGACATGTCCATGCCTCCACCGCCACCGCCGCCTCCACCGTTCATCAGCATTGCCATCATCATCGGGTTCATACCGCCAGCAGCTGCAGCGACAATGCGATCAATATTATTTGTCCATTCGTAATTATTGTCCTTTTATGGTCCTCAATAATTAATATCTCAATCATCATCATCATCATCATCATCATCATCATCATCATCATCATCATCATCATCATCATCATCATCATCATCATTATCATCATCATCATCATCATCATTATCATCATCATCATAATCATCGTCATCATCATCATCATCATCATCATCATCATCATCATCATCATCATCATCATCATCATCATCATTATTATCATCATCATCATCATCATCATCATCATCATCATCATCATCATCATCATCATCATCATCATCATCAACATCAACATCATCATCATCATCGTTATCAGCATCATCATCATCATCATCGTCATCATCATCGCCATTAATCGGCTTGTTTGTAAAGCATTATCTTCAACATCGCTTTTTCACCACTGACACAATGACACTCGTAATTAGCAAATCAGTAATCAAATAACAAATTCTTAGAATTTAAGAATGCAAAACTTGTTATAGAAATGCACAAATATGTTTTAATATAAAGAACATGTGCATGTCTAATTATATAAGGTTTTCTGTAAAGAACAACAATTCTGCACACATTTGATCGTTTCTCTTTTTTATTCTAAGGTCTAAGAATGTGACTGTGTAAACGACCCAAAAGATACTTACGTCCCTCCGGCTGTTCCGGTGCCTCACCGCCTGCCGCCGCGCTCGCGCTCGCGCCTGGACGTCCCCCGCCACTCAGCACTGCAGAATAAAGAACGCAATGCTTATTTAAAGATTAGCCACGCTCTAAAAACGCTTATACCCAATGTGAACAGTTACAAAATATACCGAGTGTTTCCGAGTAGCCAATCGGTCGTATTCGGGACGTATGTGCTATTTTTAGCCTCGCTCTGGAGAAACAGGGCGAAATGCATGTGATTAAAGTGTTGTCCCAAATCACAATCTACAGTCTGCGCAGATTAATAAGGGACGAAAATGACCGCTTTAAGTAGATTTTCTTACAAAAATACTAGACTTTCTTTAAACGAAACATGTCATACAGGCGTCTTGCCACTCGGAAACACTCGGTATATTTCGGGATTGTTTACATCGGGTAGAAGCGGAAGCGATTGAATTGAAAAAGTAACCAGTACGAAATGTGTGGCGTTGATAATAGTTCTGTAAGAATTGGACTTATGAAGACGTGTTTTGCAAAGACGTAATTTAAACTGTGCTAATAATAAGGTATCGAGGCTCAATATAATTGTTTATTAAAAATACATAGCTTATTTATATGAGACCATGTTTACAATATGTTTAATATTGAATTATTGACAAATAATTTAGCTGAGCAGAAGGGGAACAATTGCTGAATGACACGGTATGTTGTTTTGATCACGATGGGTAAAAATACATTCACATATTTTGAACTATTTAAACATTTTACGAAAATTATCCCGAACAAAATTCACCTGAAATATATTCGCAACAATAAGCCAAACTAACCAAACCTTAACACATTCAAAAAAGCCAAACAAACTTTCACTACACAATTGGCGATCTTTGAAAATTTCTCTTTAATGTGAGTGCATTTCTAACATGTATACACTTATTGACTTCTTTAGAAGACACAAAAGCGCGTGAAAGATACACGGTCTAAGCTTCACGCAAATGTAGTGTTGTATACAGTATGTGAGTCGCGTCGTGCTAAAAGTAGCCATATAAAATAGCGCAGTCGTGTGCGCCTGAACCCATTTATGCCTAGTGGACTCTCCCATCCTTCTAAATTGGATCAATTTATTTTCAAAATTAGGGATGTCTAGTATATTTATTTCTATATTTAGAATATTTCTTACAGAAATTCCTTAAAGCAAACAGCGCAGACCCCGATGAGACGCCGCATCGTGCGGCAACTCATCTGGGTCTACGCTGTTTGCCAAGGCCTTTTTTCTAGACGCTAGGCATAAATGGGTTAAGCTTCGATTACCTCATATGGCATACGACCCATTTTCGCATGACGCGGCTCCTTGTAAGGTCCTTGCACGGCTGACGCTTATTTATGTGAGGATCCGAAGTGTGTACCAGCACTTCTACCTTATTTAATTTCTAAACTCACGAAAGTCGGGTCTTAATTTGAATATAAACTGCAATTTCCAGGTTTTAAGTTTTAACTTAGTTATATTCAGGTTTAGTTTGGTCTTCAGCTATTAGTGAGGGGGAGCCGTAGTACCAGGTGGAAAATGCAACTACCTGGAAGTGACCAAAAACCAAGCCCACATAGGCAAGGAGTTTGGAATGCATAGTTGAAAAGCGCGTGTAACAATCTTGTCGGTAACCGAACAGCCAAAAATCGTGCTTTAATTTCATAAACAATTGCATGTACCATTTAAGCGGGTGCAACTGATTTTTATAATATATCACATTCATTTTTTGATTTCTGCCAGCATGCAGTTATGTTATTTTGGCAAACATGCAACCGATAAATTAAGCATGTTCTTTTAACTGCATTTTTTGTGTCGTCTGACTTTTAATTTACTGTTGTGCATTAGCATTTACAATAGATATGTCGTGTGAACATTAATAGCGGAAACAGTTTGTTTAAATCATATTAATATAACACCGGCTTGAAAATGTAATTGCTACATGATACATTGACTTTGGCATTTGAATTAATCTTATTTCATTTCCTCACAGCATAAAAACACAGACGCATGTTATGAGAAAATATATATGACTTTTAAGCAGTACAGTTCAGTGCTTCCTTGGCGCATAATCCAAAATGCTTCGGAAAACAATTATTTCAAGAAGTAGTTCGTAAACTTATTTCAACTTATTTCAGTACGTATACCAGTATGCGTTAAAGGTCCATCCGTATTCTTGGTATTCGTGTACACAGTGAAATATCTATGAGAGCGACATACTTCGCCTTTAAGTCAGTATAATTCACATTGTGTGGGTTCGTGAATATGTGAAAAAGTTGCGGACATATTTAGAACCAGGAAAGTGGCAGACGATGAACAAGTATTTCCCCACGTAAAAGATGGCGAAAAGGAAAGATTTGCTATAAAACACCACAGAAATAGTTTGATTGTAACATTATTCGGCAACATTCATTTGCTTTAGGAAAGTGTTGTGACACAAATATCAAATGAACTATTCATATAAATATTACATAATGACAAATAGTCAGCTTCTTAGATGGCGAAGTTCTGTCAATCGTTCTGACGTATTGGATGGTTTGAAGAAATATTGAGAAAATTTGCATATTGAAATAAACGAAACTAATAAAGTTGTACAACATACCAACACGAAGAACGACAAATATACCCGCCTAATGACAAAATGGGGCGCCGTTACGACTGTTTTGACATTGCACATTTTGTTCCTCAGAAAACTGGGCTTAATGCATGTGCGTAAAGTGTCATCCCAGATTAGCATGTTCAGTTCACACAGGCTAATAAGGGACGATACTTTCCGCTTTTATGGTATTTTTAGTTTCAAGGAAGTCCCTCCTTACCGAAAATCAAGTTAAGGCGGAAAGTGTCGTCCCTGATTAGCCTATGCAGACTACACAGGCTAATCTGGGACGACCCTTTTCGCACATGATTTAGACCCAGTTTTCTCAGAACAGGGCTCATTTATTGTTTTGGCGTGTTGGCGACCATTTAATCCGCCATCACACCCGAGCGATATGGCAGAAATAAGTCACAAATAATCTTTTAAGTTTACATGAAATTAAAACAATATCTGAAGGTTGACAAAGGGATCAATCGGAAATATTATGTTGAAAAAAAAAAACAACGACACTATCTTAAAGGGACCTTTTCACGGTTTGGTAAATTGACAAAATTGAAAAAAGTTGTTTCAGATTCGCAAATTTTCGTTTAAGTTATGATATTTGTGAGGAAACAGTATTACTGAACATTTACCATAGTCCAATATAGCCATTATATGTATCTTTTGACGATTTGAAAACCTAAAAATTATAAAGCGTTGCAACGCGAAACGATTGAATAATTTGGAGAGTTCTGTTGTTGTCTTTAAATTTACGAAACTACGAAGATTGCTTATATATGGTATAAAATACTTAAACTGTGTATATCCGTCGGAATAGCCGAGAGGGCTAATGAGTTTTTACTTCAGACTAACTCCAGGACTCCGGGGGTCACTTGTTCGAGCCCTGGTACCTGCTACTTTTTTTCCTGTTTTAAATTTTATTCTTGATTTTTTACTGGAGCTTTTAAGATCCAATGTTTACATTTATCAATATAAAGCATTTAATGACAAACTTCAAAATATGCCAAAATCTGTGAAAAGGCCCCTTTAACAGGTAAATATAATCACAATACATTATTTACGGCAATATACATTGAAACCTAACTTTAATTGAATTTTATTACTGAATGGCAAATTATATTATGAACATATCTTGTGTGGTCTAACTTCCGAGTGATAGCGTCTCCCTTTATAATTTCGGTGGAATAATGACCAAGCAAGCGTGAAAGCAAAGACATGGCAGAACAAATCGCTCTTTTTAAATACAAAAACAACAACTTGTTGACGACAGCAATAACAACAACAACCACAAGAATGCCCTCAACCTACATATGTATCTCATTCTATTTGGTGTATGTCACATTATCTTATTTATTTAAAGACCTTCATAAATAGCTTTATACTTGAAAATTTTGATTATCATTTTGCATTCATTTTCAAAATAAAAAGTAATATAAATTTGATTACAAATTAAATTTTATTATAAAAAGTGACATGTCGTGACGATAATTTTGTTGTTGTTGTCGTTGCATTGATGCAGCAATCTCGTGCTAATTCGTACTGATAACGCTACCTTGTTTTTGAAGAACTGAAATTTCACCACAAATATTTATAACATAAAATATGTTATACTTTACATTAATACACATACAGTTTAAACACAATAAAGGTTAATAAAACGAATTTGACTTACGAAATAACTATTTAGTAATTTAGTGTTAGGAAATATTCAGAACCATGGTTCATAAGAGGCACGTCAATCGAACAGATGTCTTATGCCTTATTCGGCCAACAAAGCTCCATATCGTCCAGTTTTGTTTGGGATATACACTGTCCGCTATAGAGTCACGCAAGGTTTCGTGTTGTTAAAGCGGACACGATAGCTCCACTAGGCTGGCCGCATATGGCATAATTCCAATTTGTGCACGCCGCGGGTCATATTGTTTACGATAAGTACTAAGTCCTATCTTATACTACTAAGGCATATATATTTATATAATATATAAAATATATAAATGGTTGAATTGTTTTCGGTCATTATTTTTTAATTTTGTAATCTTTTTCATGCGATTTTCTAAAAGAGGAAAATTATAATAAATTTACACTCTTGATAGGTAGTGTATACTGTAAAATGAAACAAATGATACCAGTAATTTAGAGCCGTGTGATATTCATGATTTGTGTTAACTATTTTTTGTGAAAAATTCATTTTGTGAAAAGTTATTTATTATGAAATTATGGTTTGTGAAAAAGTCTCTTCGTGGGAACTAATGATTATCGAAAATGGAAAAAAGTAGAAGATATATCAATCTTGAAAAAAATATAATTGTAAAAATTAGTCATATGCGAAAAACTATTTGAAAATTCTGACATGTAAAAGGGCACTTGCCACTAGCACTAACCTCGGATAAGACGTGCAATCTGCGGATTGTTCATATCCATCGGCGGGCCTCCGGGACCTCCCATACCTGTAGGCGGGAAAATATTTAGTAAGCAACTTAGACCTCTCTCGTCTTTTAAAGGAAAACAGAAATGGCTACATTTAGTAAGGAACCTAGGCATGTCTCATCTTCAAATACAACACATCAGGGGCTACATTCATAATGGAATTAAGTCATGTCTCTCCTGTAAAGGGAAACACACGTTTACGCATTAACGTGAACATTGCAAATAAGGAGCTTGAGTGCATGCCATATTTTATTACCATACATGAACACAATAGTTTAGTTCTGGGAAAACTGGGCTAAATGCATGCGCGTGAACTGTCGTCAAAGCTTAGCCAGAGCAGTCCGCACAGGCTAATATGGGACCCAACTTTCCACCTTAACTGGATTTTTACTAAAAATCACTTCATTGAAACGAAAAATATCATAAAAGCGAAAAATGTCGTCTCTGATAAGCCTGTATGGAATGCACAGGCTAATCTGGGACGACGCATATGTATTAAGTCCAGTTTTCCCGGAACGATGCTCTTAATATCACTGCATATAGACATACCATGACATCAACGCATTAACGTGACCATAGCACATACATATAGCTTTTCATGGCAGCCATTAATTTACAGGTAATTCTATACCATCATAACCTCCCCTACCTCCATTCATTCCCATCGGTCCGCCCATAGGCCCGCCCATCGGTCCACCCATCTGTCCGCCCATAGGTCCTCCCATCTGTCCGCCCATAGGTCCGTTTATGCCGTTACCACGCGCCCACGGGGGTGGGCCCCTGTTGTCCATGGGTCCGTCCATCCCCTGAGGTGGGCTCATATGGTCGGAAGGGGGTCCCTGGTTGAAGTCCTGGGGGCCCGGATCTCGTTGCGCCTCTCTCGGGGGTCCCTGATTGCCTGAGCCTGTCAATGTTATATTTAATAATTTACAATAATGAGCTGTTGCTTTTAATTTGTACAACTCCCTACCCGCCTTTCGTTACCCCAAATCCTTCATTTAACATCAATTCATTAAGCCTTGTTGGTAACAGTTAGTCTTATTAATGGGCATGTTGAATTCTACGAGTAACTGATTTTTCGTGATATGCACCTCGCTTTGGGAAAACGGGGCTTAAAAATGTGCGTAAAGTGTGACACTGTGACACAGACTTATCTGGGACGGCACTTTACGTACATGCATTTAGCCCCGTTTGTCCACAGCACGGCTCATACCAGTCTAAACGTTACCTGGAGGTGGAGGGATAAAACCCGGTCCGCGACGTTGTGGTGGGAAATCTTGGTCACGAGGTCCCATGTCACGTGGTGGACCCCTTTCACGTAATTGTTGGTCACGTGGTTGTTGGTCACTTGGTTGTTGGTCACGTGGTTGTTGTTCACGTGTTGTCTGCTCGGGGACGGGCTTTACAGGAACAGGAGGCGGGGCCGTCTCTTGAGTGGCGGGCGCGGACTTTCCTGCTTTCGTCTTTATAACCTCTGGAGAAAGCAAGCTTCACGTTTTCTTTGTGTTTTCCATCGAGACATATAGAGTAGAGCATAGGATACATGTTGCTTCCACTGATAGTTTCAGACACGCAAACCGGAAGTGCCGAGATAAAGCTTACATTCTGTCAATATGATAATAAGCACTACTATTTCGTAAGTTATGAAAATAATGTATAAAACAACAATTACTATCAAATTAAAGGTTTATATGTAAGTAAATAGACAAGTAACCTTTCTTGTTATTGTGGTGTCTGACCTCACATATTTTGCCCTACGTTTTCATGCTCAGCAACGACAACAACAACAACAACATGTCGGCGAGAATCGATGTATCATTTCTAAGGTAAATATTACAAAGTTTAGCATTGATATGTTTGGTTTTCTTTTAAAAAAGAATGGGCGTTACATTTTAACAAGTAATAATGCAACATTTTTGTACACGCACATATTTTCATACGGTACATGCATATGTTGGTATCAAGGGAGTTAATCTGCCACTGGCATATCGATGCTATCGATAGAACATTTGTGCAATACTTTTACCCTGTGAAATGTAAACTGTTATTCTTTAATTAAGACAACGTTTTAAAGGAAAAATGACAATCTAAATTTTCGAAAGGGGAAAGCTTTGCAGCTTGAGAAAATCTTTTAAAACAAAAACAGGAATTAGTAGAATCTATAAACTGTGTAAAGAGATATATACGTTTTAAATGAAATAAAAACAACATAGTGCAATAGATTCTGATTGGTATCGCAACATTATGTTCCTACATACCAACTAGGTTTTGCAAGTCGTTGGCCGAAATGCCCTCTGAAAAATAAGAAAACGCACAATGTATATTATGCGTGAAAGGTGTATTGTCTTCATACATACCAGAATATTTTATGAGTTTTTAAAACAACTGTTTGGTATTAAAACCTTAAACGACTATTTGGTTTCACATCTGTTCTTGTTTATTGATCGAAAGTTAGAAAACATGTATTTACAACAAGATTATTTAGAGTAACAACATTATTTAAATTTAAACCACGGATATATCCGGACTTTGCGGTATGGTTTCAAATCATCTGGTAAATATCGACCAACTAACAAAAATAATTTTACTTAAACCGAGTAAATTTTACGTAAAAAGACGGCAATAGCCGCACTGAAGTGTCTACATGGATGATAAGGAAGTAAACGAATTGTTCCAAATATGCCCGGTTTTTACGTAACTAAATGAATGATTATTATATTACCGGTGTCTACCGAAATAGGGGAATAGTTCCGAATATGCATGGTGTGTATGGAACTAAATGAATTGTTTTGTATATGCCCGGTGTCTATGACACTAAATCAATTGTTTTGTATAAGCCCGGTGTCTATGGAACTAAATGAATTGTTTTATATATGCCCTGTGTCTATGGAACTAAACGAATTGTTTTGTATATGCCCGGTGTCTATGGAACTAAACGTATTGTTTTGTATATGCCCGGTGTCTATGGAACTAAACGTATTGTTTGATATATGCCCGGTCTCTTACTGAGCAGGTCCTCAAGTTGTTGCATCTTCGTCGTCGGGCTGGCCTTTTCTCCGCTAGGGGGTGGGGCAGGGGTGGGCGTGTCCGGTAGTTTGTTGACCGCTAGAGGGCGTGACAGTAGGTGGGATAAGTAAGAAGACACACGACACATCGGGCCGGGAATATTAGTAATTATTTATTATTTTATGTTTGTTTGCTTTTATAAAGAACTGCTTTTCTTATGGGAATGTTAGAAATATAACAACTATTTTTAATATGTTTTATCGCTGTTTAATTTATATGAAGAAATCAAACTAGCAAACACAATATTTTATACGTGTACACTACTCAATTTTGCGCTCTTTAACTAAAACAGTTCTTGTTAAAGGGAGTAAAATCATTTTTATTAGCCAATCACTGATTGCCCGGAAATAGATTGTACACAATCTGGGTCACAGAAAAGGCATCCCATAGTTAATCACGTGTCTCAAGATTATGCGCGTGCCACTCATTTCATTTTCGGTCGACATAGACAATGATTTTTTTCAAATTTTCACGAAATCAAGCCGCGAAAATATTGGTTTCGCGTGTATGAGATATGAACGTACTTACCTTTTTTTGAAATGATAAAATGACGTATTGTTTAAGCTGCAAGAAGTGAAAATGCATGGTATTATATCCGATGAATTAAAATATGAAACTTTATGAACAACATTTATCATAGTGTATACTATACTTTACTCTAACTATCTTTAAATGGAATTGTTTATTACAACAGCTGTTTTAACAAACTCTAAAAATAACATTATACTATGTATGACTTACCTGACTGACTTTCTATTTAAATAGATGTACCTTAATACTATTTAACAACCGCTTTAATATTCTTTATATCTCCTCTCCGCCTACAAATAACTTTACGGTCGTTATTTTTCGTTGTTGCTCAATTCTCAGGCCACACACAACTAAACAGCCTTTCCAGGTTCCACTCGTGTCCCCTATGCTCCGCCCGTTACTCACGTTTTTTAGTACGTCGTCCCGGTCTTTTAGTCGCTTCGCTCTTTCGCGGATTTACATCCTGTGTCACCGCAAAAGTTGTCGGCGGCGGCGGTGGCGCCGTTGTTGTTGTTGTAGTAATTGTCGTTGTCGGCGGTGGAGTCGATTTTGTGGGGATTGCAACGCTGTCGCTTCCCAATAGGGAAATCTTTAGGAAGTCGTTAATTCCGGATCCCAAGTCGCCCATCGGCGACCAGATTTGATGGGAAGGCTTGAACGAACTGGGATCGAACGCTTTGTACTGGGTGTCCTGTGGATTCTGCTGCGCTACAGGTGGAGGGATAGCGCTCTGGCGGGCCATTTCCGGTTCGGCTGGTTTAGGTTTGGGCTTTGGGATCGTTTGTGAGCCGCTGGGACGGATTGGTCCACTGTGTTCGGCAAGCGCTCTTTCCGGTCGAACGATATTCTGTTGCCTGTTCTTGATGACCAGCCCAGGATAGCGCCCACTGAGACTGTTGTCAATGGGAGGTGCTGTGTACGAACGCGTTGACGATGGACTATTCGTTGACGCATTGCGTTCAATTATTGGCTCTTTAAGTCTGTTAATCAACGGTTTTTCCTCAGTTATAGGGTGGGGGAGGTCGCTAGCTCTTGTGCTGGGCCTCGAAATAGGTCCTAGGGTTCGAAGCTCACCGACCTTCAAGACAGCTTCGTTGTATCGGCTTCGGGCGGCATCGGAAGCGGAAGCAGATGACTGCGACTGCGTGACAGCTGGTTTCTTTGGTACCGGATCAAACTTTGGCTTCGGCTGCGCGCTAAGGTGCCGGTCGACGAAGGCGTCTGTCTGGCGAGTATAAGGTAAAGGTCCGCGCGCCTGAAAGGCGGGGGGCGGAGGGCTCGTCAAGCCCGCTGTCGACAGGAGAGAGGCGATAGGGACTGGTTGCGGGGGTTTGGTGTTTGGTGTAGGTGCCGGAGCCGTTTGAGTGAAGTCGAGGCTAGCGGTTGGGGCGGTGTTGAAATATACCGGGCGCGTTGGTGTCGGTGGGTTATGTTGCGCGCCTCGTTCAATTTCCGGTGCTTCATATTCCATTTGCTGCCCACCCGCACGACGCGATGGGGATGTCGCAAATGTTTTTTGCACCCCGGGTTGTCTATGAATTACGCCATGTCCTAGAGGACTAACTTGACTTTCCTGGGGTCGAGACACTGGGATTCTTGGTGCTGTAAATGTTTAAAACAATATATCGAACATGCTTATGATTTTTTATAATCAATTATACGTTATCTTAATTCATTTTTTTAATAACGGTGAATTATATTTGTTGAATTTTTGAAACAATAAAACAACACATGAAAACACCTCCTGGGAGATTAAAAAACTATGCACACTTTCGTCGATGTTGATAATTGGTACACACACAGATAAAAAAACACAAACATATGTGGTTTGAAATCAACATATTGATAAATTTTGGAGACTCAATGCGTGTTTGTTTTCCTTTTCATTGGGATTTTGGGTATACATATTACAGTCGAATATTAAGAATGATTTAATTGCTTCCTCTGACACGTCTGACAAACTACATACTCGTTTAATAGCCACCATCTTACCCCTAGTAGCGGGCGGAGTTTGCGGAGGAGGAGGTGTCTGCGGAACAGCCGGCCCGCCCAGAGCAACCGGTGTAGCCGGAGGAGCTGCGGCGGCGTCGGTTGCTTTCTGTATTGCTTGCAGCTCATTGAACGCCGCGATAATCAACGGAAGTGCATTAAATCCCAGCGGGAGTGGCGGGGGCCGGGGCAGGTTCCAGCCAGGATTCCTGAGTCGCGCGACTTGCTCCTCAAATGCGTTTACGACTATATCCGGTGGGTCAAGATGCACCCTGTAGACGGCGGCCGCGGCCTTCGCGGCGCCCGCCTCTGTTGTTGCGGCGTGGATGTTGTGTACCGCCATATCCACCTCCCACTGTGTGGGTTCCATGAAGGAGGCACCAAAGCCGCTCGGTCCCAACAGCGCCGGGTCGTGCGGACCTGTAGCGGCTACGGCGCCTTAAGAGAAAGGCCTTTATCTTTACCCATAATAAAGATAAACTGTGTTATATCGTTCTATTTCTCTACTTTCGAAATAAATGTATGAGATAACCCGTTTTGGTAACACAAATTGTGCATTGTATACTGAAAGTACATGTATCCTTAAAACCTTAAAAACTCGCTTGTCGGATCAAATTGCAGGAACTTTTTATCAACTTGCGGACACATATACGAACTTGGAATGATCGTTCATTAACACGTATGAGACTTATAATAATCTAAGTTTGGAGACAGAATATATGAGGATTATAAAGCGATTATTATAAAGGATTATAAGTTCTATATATGTGGTACACTTTTGATTACTTCTAAAAATAATATTCGATATTTAAATTAACCCATTTATGCCTAGCGTCCTGAAAAAAGGACATTGCAAACAGCGTAGACCCAGATGAGAGGCCGCATAATGCGGCGTCTTATCTGGGTCTGCACCGTTTGCTTAAAAAGAATTTCTTTATAAAATATACTAAATATAGAAATAAATATACTTGACATCCCTAATTTTGGAAATAAATTGATCCAATTGAGAAGGATGGGAGAGTCAACTAGGCATAAATGGGTTAATGTAGGAAAACTTACTAACCTCGCTCATTAAATATGGTTCTAATTCATGTGCGTTTACGGTCGTCGTAGATTAGCCTGTGCAGTCCGCACAGGCTAATCAGGGTCGATATTTTTCGCCTAGACTGGATTTCGCTTAAAAAGATACTTCCTTTAAACGAAAACTACGATAAAGGCGTAAAATATCGTCTCTGATTAGCCTTTGCGGACTTCACAGGCTAATCTGGGCGAATCTTTACGAATATACATTAAGCCCCATTTTCCTAGAGCGAGGATCGCATATTTGCTTCAACGGCAAAGCATTTGGTTACTCTGAAATGTATGTGTCCACAAACTCTAAACAATGGAGTGTTTAACCAAGCTAAGCAAGGCAGTATCCCGTTCTGATATTCGTTGTAATTACTAGATAATGAAAATTCCTTGCGCGCGAGAAAAAAAAAATGTTTAGAAAAAAGTAGTTATTTTTAAAATTCTAAACCCCAATAAATCTCAAACAACAAACAATGACAATCAGCTGTCGAATCGATTTATTTGAATCCTAAACTCATCAAAGCACTTGAATAATGATATGTATCAACATCTACTTCCTTTGTATTATGGAACACAACTTTGAACAAAACACGAGACGTAGAAATTAGACCCCTGTAAAATTCATGTTATATTGTTGAAGACATTGTCAATCAAAAATAAATATGTTCCATATTAAATTGGCGTCGGGTCTAACGAAAGACAATACTTTTTCTTTCTATTTTTTTTATTTCAATATATAAATGCGTTAACTAAAAATGCTAGTAGAGAAAGAAGATAGACATTTCAAATCCGGATTTTAACCGTTTTAGAATGGAAGATTTCCGAGAATCTCCAATATTTATTGCTGTCAATTAAATTGGTAACATGGATGTTAGACAGGTCTATTTTCTGAAAATCCCCAAATCTGGATTATTTATACATCAACATTGCGACTTCTGCCAACATCTTTTTATAAAATAGTCTTGAATAATATGTACAAAGTACTGTCATAAAATATGCAATTTTTAATTGTATTTACTTCTGTTAACAGCGATCAATAAACTTAGAATATTGACGAGACCGACAGATGATTTTCCAAGTTTTTTTTATATAAAAAAACTACAAGTACAAACAGAATTCCATTTGTCCGATACGCTAGGAAATAAACAAAACACATGTTTTCCAATTAAATCTTTGAATAATCAACTATCGTGCGTTTGATCAGTAAATGAAATTCTGTTTTGTTATTTTTTGCAAGCAAAAGCGCGAAACAGAAAAGTATTAGTAAAGCTGCATTGCGTTTTGGCATGGCGCTAATTTTGTTCTTATCCAAATAATTTAAGCTCGGGCAACACAGTCTAATGGTACGATTATATCCGAACTAATTTAGCCAAAACTGTAATGTTTTTGGTCAATACAAAATATACAATTTTTCTATAAATATAATTCGAACTTGACCGTTCAGCCCGAGCTAATTTTTGGGGGACAAATTGACCAAAGCACTTCATCATCGGACAAATGGATCCCTTTTGTGATCAACTATGAATCAAGTACATGTTTATATTTATAAGCATTACAATTTTACTAGTTCTGATCATATTTTTTCATATTTCAATAACGTGATGAGACTGGTAAATATCACCGATGTTGTTTAAACTGACATATCTAACGGCATTATCATTTGAAATATGCTGTTGAATAGACATACTTAATTATTATGCTAATATTCCGTGTGATAAATGTAATTAACCCATGTATGCCTAGCGTCTAGAAAAAGGGATTGGCAAACAGCGTAGACCCAGATGAGACGCCGCATGATGCGGCGTCTCATCAGGGTCTGCGCTGTTTGCTTAAAGGAATTTCTGTAAGAAATATTCTAAATAAAGAAATAACTATACTAGACATCCCTAATTTTGTAAATAAATTGATCCAATTTAGAAGGATGGGAGAGTCCACTAGGCTTAAATGGGTTAAGGCTCCATCTAATGCTTACCCTTACATCGAATTCAATAGATATAAAAGAACAGTTTCAAAAACGCGTCCAATGATAATTCGCTACGAATTTCTTACACATACACATAGCAAGATAAAAAACGGAGTAAACTTTCATATCGACATCAAGGCATATCCATTGTCCGATGCATCAAAAGAACAGGCTCCGTTCTCAGAACCACCACGAATTAGGATTGTTCGAAAAGAACGGATCCGCAGTTTGGGTTATGATTTGAGTGGGCGGCGTTGTGCCAATCATCGACCGCGGCTGAACCGAATGCTGCGCATTTCCGGGGTTAGTGAGCTGACCGAATGCGTTTCCGCCAAAACCTGTTAGTTGAGTGTTGCCAGCGGTCTGCGGGTTAGGCCAAGGGTTCGAATTAGTCCGCAACGGGCCTGTCGGGAAATTGCCACCACCGGAAGTGGGGGTGTTTGGGACCAGCAGCAAAGCACGAAGCAAGGCCTCCCGTGTCGCTGGGCTCTGATTGTTAACCAGCGACTGAATCAAAGCGTGATTAACATCGGTAGTAACGGGATTTGGATCTGTACGCATACCTCGTCGAATGGCCGTTGGGGGTCCGGGGTTCGCACGTGGGTGCGGCACGGGTGCTGCGGCGGCCATAGCGGCGGCGTTCGGTGGAGCGGAAGTTGGGGTACCGTAGTAGGCCGCCATGACGAGAGGCATGACGTCGAAGTTGTGCGGCAGTGGTGGCGGTATGGGATGAAGCCAGTCGGCCGGCGTCCGGAGCTGACGAATCTTGTTTTCGAGCGTCTGCTGGACGGCGTCAGACATGTCCACCGTGGGGTTAAACACCGTGGCTGCCGCGTTTAGTGCCTGCATCTCCGTGGTCGCCGCATTGATTTGGACGATCGCCAAGTTGTTCTGATGCTCCGTGAAGTCGGGTGCTGATGTCAGACCTAGAGACGGCGTTATAATAAATACTGTTAAAACCATGGACTAAAATAGGGAAAAACCGACTTTGCTTACAGTAAATTGACTGTACAGTAGATAAAAATACAATTAATTGTATAATTCATACACTTATAGACCGGGTGTTTTTCTTTGTTTTAAAGAGCGTTCGGTGTTGAACAGACAGAAAAAAGACACCTTCAATATTAACGGCATTAAAAATATTTAGTAATTTTTCTGAAGCACATACATTTTTAAACTGTAAGAAAAACATTTTTGTCATTTTCTACACTGCATTTGAAACGACAAATCATCAGAGAAAATATATATGTACTTCGATGGAGTGAGTAGTGTGGAATATAATTACACCATTAATGAGGCGTTGAGGAGGGCGTGACTAACGTTGATCAAGATATGCGTCGATGACGTGAACATAAAGTTCCATGACGGACGAAAAGCCTTTACAGCTTAAGACGTGTCAATGCGTAATTGCGGTGTTTAATTAAGATTAACTTATCACGTGTCTGATGCGTGTTTGGAACACCATTAGACGTCTGTATTGTTGTTTTAGGAAAAAATGTTAAAAAAAAAGAATTAACTACGGGCGTTTAAAGGTTTATTGATATTGATATTTACGTCAAATAAATCCATGTCAAAACAGCAACTTGGTGCGGTTGTTTTGTTTGATGTCTACATGTTTGATACACAGCCATCAACATGTTTTTAAACATTGATTGATAATTTTTAGAAAGTTCGTAGATACGATCAACAGAGAAAAACCTTCAGCTTTGCACATTCGTTTATAATGCGCGTATTTGAAGATCCGGCAAGCAAGTACGCATGCGCAATTCGCATTCTAGATCGCCTGGTTAGTGGAGTATACCGTATATGTGGACAGGGGACAGAATTAGTAGTGTCTAGCGTTGCATTTTTTACATACAATTCAAAATCGGAAGAAAAAAGAAAATAGTTACACAAAGAATATTATCGACGAAAACTAAATGATAAATGATTTTGACAAAATACAATTGTAAACTACTTAAACCGTTTTGTAAAAAAAATCTAATCATAGTTGACATCGTTATATCGTGAAAAAAATAATGTTAATGTATATGTTAACGTTTTTACTATTATGCAAATAGTTGTTTACAATTATATTTTGCCTAAACGAGATAATTCATAAGTATAAAAAAATTTTTTTTAATAAAATAAATACCTTCTCTTCCCGTAGAACAATAGCCATGACTTTTGCATTTATGAAATGCAGGACAAGATCGCGTTAAAACGTCAACTTTAAGACAGATTTCTATTTTGCGAATGGCGCGCGCATAATATTGAGACAGTGAAGAAAACTCCAAGAAAACAGACTGAAAGAACAAAAATAATAACTGTTGAATAAGGTGAGTCAAATATGCAATTGTTTAAATATATCCCTATCTATGTATAAACATTAATCAATTAGCATAAGTATCAAGGACACATTTCTTTTGGTATAAATATCTTTACGTCTACTCTTAACATTTATAGTAATTAAAAAACTCATCCTTACAATAATATGATTAGTATTAATTTTAATTTTATTCTTCTACTCTACTGTCATGCATTATTTAATACACTATCTAATATAATATACGCGTTTAAACAATACAGCACTGCCATAAAATGTTTTAGAACAATAGTAATTGATATGCACTGTATATTCGACAAGGTTAGTGTGATTATATAATTACGATATTTTCTTGAAATATTATCATATAATTATTATAATTTAACGTTAATAAAGCAGACAGATGCGTGAATGTGGCTAAATAGTATATTTTCAGTATGCCGGATGCAACAAATGGCGTCATCGATGGTAATGAAAATGAAAATAGCACAAAAGCAAATGAGCAACAAACACGATGAAGGCACTTAAAGGGGCCTTTTCACAGATTTTGGCATTTTTTAACTTATTCATTAAATGCTTTATATCGATAAATGTAAACATTGGATCGTAAAAGCTCCAGTAAAAAATCAAGAATAAAATTAAAAAAGGAAAAGAACATTGCCTGGACCAGGTTTCGAACCAGTGACCCCTGGAGTCCTGCCAGAGTCCTGAAGTAAAAACGCTTTAGCCTACTGAGCTATTCCGCCGAGTACATACACTCGAAGTATTTTATACATTATATAAGCAGTCTTCGTAGTTTCACAAAATTTAACGACAAAAACAGAACTCTCCAAATTATTCAATCGTTTCGCGTTGCAACGCTTTATAATTTTTAGGTTTTAAAATCGTCAAAAGATGCATATAATGGCTATATTAGACCATGGTAAATGTTCAGTATTACTGTTTCCTCACAAATATCATAACTAAAACACAAATTTGCGAATCTGAAACAACTTTTTTCAATTTTGTCAATTTACCAAAGCGTGAAAAGATCCCTTTAATGGTAACGTTTAAAAACATTAATCTGCGCATTAAAAAAGGCGAATTCTGAAAAAAGGAGACGCCATGACGTCACTTCATATGACGACATTACCTGTACTTGAAACAATTTGCTCAGGCAGGCGAGCTTGCGACTTAAAAGTCGATCCGGGAGGTACAATATAGAAAGGGGATTCAACTGTCGTTGTCGAAACTGTGGCGTCGTGAGCTGTATCCCACGACGTCATTGTGGATGTGCTTGATGACGTCATAAGCGACGTCGGCGTTTTTGTGGGGGAAATCTCAGGTGGCGTAAACAATGAAAGCTGCTTAGCGAGCTCGCTTTGCGGCATATGTCTAAACTGCGGTATAGTTGTCGACAGAGGGGATGCGATGCTGCTAGCTTCCTTGGAAATCGTTGTTGGCGCTGCTGCTGCTGCTGCTGCAGCTTCTGCTGAAGCTGCTTCTGCTGATTTCGCTAGCGCTGTGTAAGCAGGGGCATAAGACTTATAAGCGTGTGTCACCAATCGCTTGCATTACATATGGATATCACGACATGGTCAAGTCTTGGAGATCTTTTTTCTTGAATGTTAAATATTTGTTAGTCAACTAATATCAGACATATTATATTGCTTGATCTGTATGGTGTTTATTTATCAAATAGTTTACATTGTTTTTCGTTCACAATCATCAACACAAGGATTGCAACTTACGCGTTTGTATATATTAATATATAATTTGAGTGTTTGATATGTTTCCTTTTATAACAAATATATATATTCCTATTCAAACCAGCGTTTTTCTATGTGAGGATTTTTTTAAAAGTACAGTTGAATCACGTATCGTCATTTTTCATTTTTGTAGACACGTACTTCAATCGTGTAATTTATTCGACCGTCACCCCAAATAACAAGAACAAAGAACAACCATTGCACCCTTTTGATCAATGCAAACCGAACTTTAGATACACCTCTTAATGTAATACCCAAACCTTGATATTGTTCACAAACCACCTTAAAAGGTTCATATCAAATTACCCACGTAGTCTGAAAATGGGTTTTATGCCATATGTGGCCAGCCTAGCTCAAGACCAGCCTGCTCAACCAGGCCAGGAGCTATGCGGTCATCTATGGCGTAACGCAAGGCTTCATCCTGTTATTAGCAGCCAGTGAAGCTACGTAGGCCAAATATCGCATAAGAACCATTTATACATGACACAGCTGCAGTTTATAATTCTCACATTACTAATACATTTTTTTAAATCTTAAATATTTGTTTTTCATTTCATGTTCTAATGTTTTTTCTCTGCGTGTCTCCAAGTGTATGCATATATAAGCAACGATTATTTATATGTATAATACCATCCTCTATTAAATTTGGCGTCAACGAACTTCGTTCATTGATAAAATGTCATTTAGAGCAAAATTCATATAAGATTGCCTCAAGAAATGCATAAAAATTAAAATTAATATTCCTAAAAAAATGATCAATACATTCTTTGAATGACCTATCATTCTTCCCTTTTTCATTTGTGCTTATATCTATGTACTCCTGATGATACTAAAGACCGAGCCTAACATAATAAAATAATGTGTAAATATCCCATGCGAAAAAAAAGGAAACTCTGTATTAGTTGCATTAGTTGGCGGCTGTTTCAGCATCTTATTAAAGATGAGTACTTATTTAATGCTTTGATGAACGCGCAAAATATTCACAGATACATAGAGCTTGCGAGGGTAAGTTTTCTCTGCTCTCACTTTGCGCACAAATAGACGCATCGCCGCACGCTTGTTCCTAAAGCGAATACGTCATTTCATAAAGCTGTTGAGCGCATACTCGTGAACAGTAAATACATGATTTGATGATTCCATGAGAGTACCAAGCGAACGTTTTGAATTCGTCAGTGACAAAACACTGTATTCAATACAACAAAAGCAAAGCGACATTGCATTCTTGTTTACAACATAGATGCATTCGTACCTCGTACGTACGAACGTACAAACGACAAGACAGTGTCCCATCGGTCTGTTGTTGATGTCGGCGCCATGGTTGTCACGGGGTCAGTTACAATAGCGACGGGAGACGGTGAAGCTGTCATGTATGTCTCGAGGTCGAAGCCAGCAGTGGTCTGATCGAAAAACTCTGGTAAAGTTGTAGGCGCCATTGTTGTTTGCGGACGTGGTGGCGCTGATGGTTGTCGGAGTGTAGCTGACATTCGAGGCGGTTTCCCTGTATCCGGCCGTGCGGGTATTGGTTTAGATGTTGGTGTTGGCATTGAAGTGGTAGGAATGAGGCCTGCTATAGGTGGCGTTTCGAATGCCAGATCGACGTTTCTTTCATATGATGTGGCATCTTGCAAACCATTCGAAGTTCCGTCTATGTCCGATGTGGCAACCGACATCGAAGGTATGACGGAATGTTCGACCGACTGTGAAGAACCTCTACCGAATGTTTGAATCTGCTGCGACCGAATGGCCGATATGGGAGCGGTTGTCTGCGTTTGTTGAGAGTAGATTGCCGACACTGACGAAGGTGATTGAGGTTGTTTTAAATCCATTATGTGCGTCTGTAGCATGCTCATTGTTTTAACGAGCCCCGCAAGCGTCTTTAGAATCAACATTCTCTCGTACTGGATCATCTCAGAGGAGATAGGACCGCTGGGTGGAGACTGCATATTAAGAAGCGCCAGCGCGTCTAGATTTGTATCAGTAGCGTCCAATCGACTCCGTATTCCATTTGTAGTGTTTTGATAAGCTTCCAATGTATTCATAGACGGAATCGTTGTATTGTTAGTCTCCGTTTGAATGGCATCAAGACTGTCAATGACATTTACACTTGTTTCGTTGTTTTTAATGATAACGGTACTATTTTCAGCTAATGACTGGTTAGCTAATAGTTTCGATAAGACCAAAGCAGGCTCAACCAGACCGCCGTTTTCTAAGATTAAAGTTTTTGGCCCTGACTGATTATCAATGTTTGTTTGCTTAGGAACAAACGGATTGAAATGCCCGTTTCCATCCGACTTTGGCGGCTCCAAATATGCATTGTCGGAAGCAGTTGCTTTTAGAAGCGGAATGTATACACCACCCAACTCAGTATCAATATTAGGTAGAAATCCGTTTAGAATAGGCGAATGAACGCTCCCTAAAGCTAACAGGCTTAACGTCTTTGACGGGATCGGAGTCAAACGAGTTTGTTCATTTAAAATAACGAGTTCACCACCTGTTATTTCAGATTCAGTCGAACCATTTATACGTCCTGTATTTGAGGCTTTATGGGCATCGTTATACGTTGTTAACATTTCTTCCTTGCCTCCTGTATTTGAGGTTTTATGGGCATCATTATACCTTGTTAACATTTCTTCCGTGCGTCCTGTATTTGATGTTTTATGGGCATCATTATACGTTGAAAATATTTCTTCTGTGCGTCCTGTATTTGAAGTTTTATGGGCACCATTATACGTTGTTAACATGTCATCACCTATTGTGCTTTTCTCATTCATATATGGTTGAACATTGGTAGAGCTTTGTTTTAAATGAATTTGGCCCAGGTCAGCAGACTCTAAACCAGATTGTGTTTTACGTGTGCTAACTTGCGAGGGTATATCCGTGAGACCTGAAGATGATGTTTTCTGAGAACTGTTATACGTTGTTGACATTTTGTCACTTATTGTGATTTTTTCCTTCAAGTTTGGATGTACAATTGTCGGGCCTTGTCTTAGACGAATTTTGATCTGTTCGACAGTCTCTAAACCAGTTTGTGTTTTTCGTGTGCTTGTTTGCGCAGGTATTGCCATTTCTTCCTTAATATATGCTGATGCAGAATCATTGTTTTCAACAGGCATCCGTAGATCTACTGTGCCGATTGTAGCATTGGGTCTTACAAAATTCTTTCCGCTAGTTAATCTAAATAAAGCAGAACGTCTTTCATTAGCATCAAAAGTCGATTTGGGAATGTCGATGACGGTCGGTGTGTTCGAAACACCCGCTGACATATCACTAGGCCTCGTGAAGCGTTTTGATCCACCTCTTGTTGGAAGAGTCCCAGACGATACAGATGCTGATATATCACTTTTTGATAGTTGAGGACTCGGTATTCCGTTGCGTTGTAATCTAGAAAACCTATCATTGGGAGCGCCTGAAAAGCGCTGCACTTGGGAAGTTCCGGTGTCTAAATACACAGTTGTGTCAGAAGACGAGGCTGGTTGCGAATCAATAAACTCTGCATCTGGGTTTTGGGAAATAAATTCTGAACGTACAGGAATAGTCACAGGGTACATATTATTTATTTCTGATATTTGCGTGTTGCTTTGAGTGATAATGAAATCTGTACTTGTGTTTTGTACTGCTTCTTTTTTGTTAAAACTTAATTGTGGCAGATCTGCATCAGGTAGTTTTTTAGCTGAGCTATTATTTGATTCTAAATTTCGTTTTGCTATTCTAAATGCTATATTGTACAGAACGGGCTGGAATCGACTTGCAGAAGGGAAAAGTTTGAGAATTATACGTGAGAGATCTGAAATAGTAGTGCTCTGTTGCAGGAGTAAACGCTCGGTAGTGTTCAAAGCGTCAAGAGAACCGGTTGTTAAAAATGACAAGGAATCTAATGAAGGCGGCAGTGAACTGTTGTGAATAAGGGATGAGTCATCAGATGCAATAGGTGACGTGGAAGCGTAACTTGAATCAGATGTGTATGTGTACAATTTGGACGGATGACCAACGCGGTTTCCTAATGTGCTTTGCGCCAGAGTACTACGGGAAATGTTCATATTCGCTTCATTCTCTAGTATTTTGGTTTCAGTCTTGTTGATGTCATTTGTTAACCGAGAAGGTTGTCTATAATTAGAATTAAGCTGCAAATTAGCCGGTATGCTTTCACCTGACGATTGGATGTAGCTATCACTAGTGTTGAAACGAATGCCATCTTTTGAAACGTCATTTTGTTTTAATTTGGTGGGAGATACAGACATCAGAGCCATTTGCTGTTTCACGGCGTCTCGATTCTCAGATGTTACGAGTGATGCCGTCTCTGTCAAATTGTAAGTTTTAGAAACGGATGCTTCAACGATCGTTTTATGTTTGGTAACATTTGAGAATTCAATTTTACTATCAAATGGATTTAAATCGGGATTACTGTTATGGACTTCTCCATCAATGCTTCCTCGGCTCTTACTAATGTTTGTATAGATCATTCCTGTAGAATCTGTTTGTTGCAGGCTGTTGATACCAACATCGGTATTTTTAATCTTAGTGTTGATGATTCCGTGAATAGACTTATTGTTGGTGAAAAATAAATCTTGACTCGTATCCATATTTTTTTCAGTCTTTGTGGAATAAACTCGCGCACTTGCTTGACTAACATGCGGCGTTGATATGTTAACAACGAGAGCGTTTGCTTCAGTAGATCCATATCGTGCAGGTGGTGGCTTGTCGTTTACTAGAAGAATATCGGTTGGCGATTTAAAGCCTTCCACTGGTCCTTTAGGCTGTGCAACTGTTTCATTCGTAATAATGTCATTAACAATCTGTTTATATTCTTTAATTTGCCAATCACTTAGCGGAGCTAGGATACCGTCGTTTAAGAGTTTGATCACTTCAGCGTCTAACATCAAGTTGTTGAAAAATTCCACGTGTCCTACGTAAAACATTTTCACAACAATTATGTCATCACGATAATTCACAACAGTTGTTTATACGAACGCGGTAATTAATGGTACATCTTTTTTCGTTGTTTATTATTTTTTAGTGAAAATTGTTTGTATATTTAAAAAAACTGAACCATAAAACCCGTATTTGCACACTTTGTAATGTACGATATACAATTAAAGTCGAAACGGGATCATCCTGTTAAAAAACGTGATGCATCATGCATAAACGTGAATACTGTGTCAGAATAGTGTATACCACATGCATATGCGTGCATTCAACTCGAAGCTTATGTGATAACTCATTCAGCATACTCATCCGGCATGGCTTGATATTAAAATGTAATGTATACCTGTATATAATAGTGAAAGATACAAGCAGTTGCTTAATCTTGAACAGAGCGGAAGTCCTAGCACAGCAAGATTCCGTATTCAGCGACCCATGCAAAACACTTAACTTATTTATAAGTAATACACTTAACTTATTTATAAGTAATTAAAATAAAAAGTTAAAAAATACCACCCCGGGAAACCCGATTTGATGTGAAAAGTTCGACATGCTTGGAAAAGTTTCCGATAAATTTGGCTGAATTTCGGTAGGGTAAGTAAATCCAGTTATATAATTGTTTAAACGCATTTTTTAATTAAAATGTCTTTTGGCATATGCAAAGGAGGTATTATCATATATGTTAGAAATATCCTGGTTATTGTACAGGATTATTGACACCGGGACTGTCAACCACGACGACGAAGAAAAGAAAAGTTGTAAAATACCGTATTTTTTACAATTATAAGTTTATATTGATTAAAATATTTCGACTGGTATATTACATTACTTGAAAAAAAGTTGTTAAGTTTTCATATTTTCTGTATATTTGGTAATAAATTTTACTGGGTATGTCTACCAAGTAACTACCAGTTAACTATAAATAACGACTGTAGATTGATCATCATCAACACGTGGTTAACCAAGAAGTGCATAATATGCATGCATAGTGAATTGTTTATATTTTATATATAAAATGATCATTCTACATGCGTTATTTATAATGTGTAAATCGAAATGTCACCCTATTTTCGCGATGTACTTTCGATTTCACATCGCGAAATTTTATTACCGAATGTAGTGAAAATATGAACTTTTTTCGAGTAATGTAATATACCAGTCGTGCTATTTTAATCAATATAAACTAACACGGTATTTATGAACTTTTCTTTTTTAGTCATTCGTTGTTGACAGTCTCTTTAAAATAAAATCAATCCGTCTCAATGCTTTGCAATAAACGTTAAAGTGCATTGAATCAAGTTTGTATTATTGTTGTGCGTTGGTTGTTGTGCTGTGCCTTATAATTTTAAGTATGTCAGTTTATCGGAAAAGTGTCAACTTAATTTAAGTCTGTTTTTGACTAGGCTAAATTTTAATTGTCATCTTTATAGTTGTCATTCTTATTTTACCATCTTAGAGTCCAATGTTTTACGGATGGCATACACGGTTTGGTAACCATTATTATTGTTTCCCTTATGATTTTAGCATGGGTTGGTGAATACGGAATCGGATAACACACAAGCGGCAAAGCGAAACGCAAACAGTTGGAGAGGTCATGCATGATGCGTGAGAACATACATTTCTGCAATAATACTGTTCACTTCTGAATTCCGTGGTTTTCAATTCAACTGTGATAAATTAGTTAACCTTTTCACCTATTACAGTTTTTTTTTTTCACAATCTTTGTGGATTTTTGAATTTCACAAGAACTTGAATAAAGATAATACGCATGAAAATACTAGTCTTTACGCTTGTGACTTGTAAGGTACCAAAATAAGAACCCATCATCAAAGATTGTGTGACAGATATTATTTGTGAAATATATGATCTAACATTTATTAAAGAGGATGGAGACTGGTTGGCCACCAGTTACCTTTATCCGCCTGTCGCATTAGATTGGACAGGACTAGTTGTGGGTGCACAGACGTTCCTGAACTTCCTAGAGCGACAGAAAACAATGACGTCACAAACAATTATGACGTCACGAACAGGGAAGCCCAACATTTACGTCAAATACATTTTTGTGCCTGTTAGTTAATGGTTAGCGTGGCGTGAACATGTACATATCTGCTGATCCGTAGCTTTGTAGATCCACTTTACATTACAAACTAAACAGTATAAACAAACAATGCAGTGACATGACACGTTGCGAAATTATACAGACAACTCTGGATTTTTACATCATTTCCCTCCGCCTCGACGAGCTCTTATTACTAGACATCAACAAAGCAACATTCATATATAAAGCATCGTGTAACATTTAGCCTGTAAATCACTAGGGATGCGTTTGCCCCTGTAGGCCTAACAAGCAAGTGATGCATGAAGCAAAAGCACGGCCCAAAACTTACCGTCTGATGTCATGTTTGTTGTCATTAAACTTACAGGCACCCCTTCTGAAAAATTACGTCTCGAATGACGTTAATTGCACACGACAAGGAACATGGCTTCGCGCGCTAGTCATAAGCAGCTTTAAAAGCAGAACAGGTATGCATTTACTATTAACCGCTGTTTTTAAGCGTATCATTACCTGCATGTTTTCTAGTGAACAAAACGATGTCAAAACATAAAAGCACACTTGCAAGCAAATACATTCACAGAAAAATCGAAGAGATTTCAAAGCTTGCATCACGCATGGGCATTCATTATAGACACTACTCAAAGCACTTATTTGTGCGCATGCGCTTTCAAAATTACTAATTCTCATATTTGTCCTATTTCGGATACGATGCCATGATAAACACGATGTATTGGCAAATTAATAAGCAATGTATGACACAACTATTTAAAGGTGTATAATAACTATTAATAAATTAGACTATAATATAAACGATAAATATTATTAGCAAACATGAGCTGAGCACGCGTTAGTCAATGAATGACGATGATGTTTTGAAATGAATGAAATGTTGCTTTAAATATCGTTACATAAGATATAGTTTACATTTGCAGCTCAAATTAAAATTGTATACGTAATTAATTTAGGTATCTTTCAGAGAGTTGTCGATCTTTCAAGTTCCTAAGTGCAGTTATTTGTTATAGATAGTTAATAGAAGTATGTTCCTTACCGTTGTAATGTATGTTCGCAGATAATCATGCAGCCTTTTCACAACTAAATTACATATCTTGCATTTACTTTGACACTTTAAATATGAAAACTTAATTACAAAAACTACTACTTATGAAATAATTAATAAAAATAGTTTATAAATAAAAAACTAAATTAAAAAAACAAATAAATAAACATAACTTGTTCGTGGAAACCGAACATGTTAATACTAGTTCGTTAGTAATCCATCATTAAGGTAAACAACTTTTTGAACTATAAGACTGACATCCCTGACAAAAAGTTACAGTAACACCGTTAAACATATTTAGTAGCAATATCTTGTTAATAGTAATCATCATATGCAACATGCTGCGGGATGCGTTTGGATTTAGTTGCTAGCCTCGAAACCACGTGATCCCAAAATATATATGCATAAACCCCACCCACTGTACTTAGCACTTTAACATATACAAAACGCATGAATTATTGAACGAATATGTTTTTCGCTAAAGTAATTATGAATAAATAATGTTAACATGTTCACAATTAGAAGTATTTGTAAGCAAGACAACCTTACTTTGTTATTAACATATTCTAACTTGTGAGATCTATCCTTTATTATGAGTCACGTGGTCTAAGATTTAGCAGCGCGAAATTATGCTGACGTCATTACGACGCCATGTTGTTGCGCAGAGTACAAAGCTGAAGATATTTTGCTTCAGTCATAGAAGTATCTACTCCAAATCAAATGAACAAAACAATTCAACACATTATCGATAATTACCGCGATACTGTCACTTTAAATTTCTTATCAAATATATCCGACCATTAATTATTTAATTCAAAACAACCGAAAGTTCAGGTTGGTCATCAAGGATAAAGTATGCGGATTATATGTTGAATTACATATGTATATTGTTGATAATGTTGCGGAATCGGTTTCTAGGTTTATATATACACTATTTGTGCCTCAATTTCAAGGTGTGCATAAACATTTTCCCATATAAGATTTTAAGTTGTCTTGAGGTATCTTTTTACAACATATATACATCTTAACCAGTGTAGGTTCTCCATAATAAGCAACATTTCTACGGTGTGGTTTCTAGACAAAGAAACGAATACGTGCACGTGTAAGCCCCGTTGCAAAACGCAGCCGGCTAAATTCTACTGATAGTTTCTACTGTTGAACTACGAAGCCTTGTTATCTGCACTAATTAGCATTATGTAACCTAATTTATAATCTTTCCAAAAGGCGTGTTTTACATAATTGTTATAGGCAAAACTTTTTTGCAAGCTGACAAACGTTCTAAAACGTAATACAAATGGTAGCGTTGTATTGTACCTGATGTATTACTAATATATCACACAAGAAGTGATTCACATGTATGCAAAACATGTCTTCAGTGATAATAGCGGTGGATCTTTTCTCAGAAATACGAAGTTGAATGTAAAAAGCGTTAACAACCAAATTTGCACATATGTGTAAATACTCCAATGTTTGGACAGTACTCTATTCAGTGGCACTGGTCTCGTTCTTTTTTATCACATCATATAATATATATATTGAAATAATTTAAGTTGTGTAACTGCAAAATGTATCACACATACAAACATAACACTTATTTGGATTTGTTCGTTTTTCATCTTTTCATTAACGGTCTTGCCCACTGCATTCGTGTTTACTGAGAAACATAGCATATCATATTTATTAGTCCGTGCTCAGAAAATATACTTATACATTTTGAAACCGAAATATGTGCTAAAGGAAACACATATCAGGAAACGTGTGATATGCTGCGCTTTGCAACAGAGCTGTGTGTATTTATATTCGTCCGCTTAGTATTGAATTTACATCTCAATATTATGTATGTTATTCCCTTCCACAAGTCTATATCAGAAAAGGCAACCAATCAAGTGAGATGAAATCTAATAACACTTGAATAAGGCAAATAATCATTTGAGATGAAATCAAATACCACTTGAATAAGGCAACTAATCAAGTGAGATGAAATCAAATACCACTTCAATAAGGCAACTTATCAAGTGAGATGAAATCAAATATCATTAATTTAATGTCTCAAATATAGGTAGTAATGAAAAACAACAATCACCATAAGTATAAAATGTCACTATGGGGTACATTGTTACTAGGTGGTAAATCGTAATTATGCGGTACATAGTAACTATTTAGTATATTGTAAGGTGTAACTAAAGTGTACAGATGGACAGGTGCATTGCGTTATATTTCACAGGAAATTCATTTGTGAGTGCCCTTTTTGTGAAATTTACGTCCATTATTTAAGTGCAAATGTATGGATAATGTTGATTGTTGTTTATGATTGGGTAGGAAAGACTATCAACCGATGAAAACAAATTAATGTAACATACCGAGCCCCATACCAGCGCCGCCGGCCTGCCATGCTGTTTTCGGTCCTTGGGCCGCAACTATAATACAACAAAACCTTTTAATTATTCAATTATTTCAAAATGAAAACACATTAACGAGGAAGATCAGACATGTCATCAGTTATTGTAATTAGGTGCATACTTTATTGTACACAATTCTTACAACAACGACACATAATTGATTTATAAGATAATGAAAAAAACATGCAAAGGGCGCTTTGCTTGTTAGAACATTCACCAATTATTATTTATTACATAATTGCCGTCAAAACTGTTTATGATCATATCATAGGTAGTGTAATTATGTTACAAAATGTGAAACTTGTTTGGTAACTTCACATCTTGTATGTAAAGAAAACCACGAATATTTTACATAATTAATTTAGTGGCCGTAACATTTTAAGATAACTTATTTTGCACTTCAATAGCGAGGTATACCTGAGAGTGTTTCTTCGGTTCCCCGCTTTTGATGCAGAGAAAAAAGTAATGAGCAAATAATAATACATACACAAGTTAATTTATAAAAAAAGAAGAATTCACATTAAATAAAAATATGTTAAGATAAACAGACCGACCGAAATAGTGACTTTTATATACATGTGTACCCATTCAAACTTCCTTTACGATATTTAACTAATTGCTATGCCTATAACAGACATCTAGTTTTTATGTACATGTATTGAGAACATTGCAAATAAAAGACACATTGAATAAACCAGTTTCAATATTTGTACACAACGGCTGTACTCGATTATAACGTGTTTTACTAAAATTACACAATTCAATGTCACAAAAGGCACGTTCTGTGACAAATCCACACATTAGCTACTTCAGTCTGGATATTCAGGCCCTGTTGTAATGATTTATACGTATTCGTGACGGTATTTGTATAAATCTGCCATGCTTAGTCGCCAAGTTATTATTGCGTCTATCGCAATAGATTTATCATGGAGTAAACTTAGCCACTAGCAAGTACAAATAGCTTGTAAATTATATTATAACCATGTATATCATATCTGGCGACGAGTGATTAACGAACCAAATACAATTTGAAAGGTCCGAATATTATTCTTAGTTGTGCAACTTGTTTTTTCAACCGCAATCAATTGTTATTCAACTGTTATTTGAACCTATAATGACGTTGTCTATTCGCAGACGAAAATTATTTTGTTTTATCAGCTGACTTATTTTATTATTTTCAAAATTCAAAAAAGATATCAAGCAGTGATATAAGATACACTCCAGCAATAAATGCCATCGACGACATCCCAACTATAAATGTCTTCATGGTCAATAAAACCAATCGATCATCACAACCCCATAAACAAATAATTAGCCTTACTTACTTACGTTTTATATCCGAGTCCCATTAATGATACAGATATACAACATAACTTTTTTAATGTTTTCAATTAGGTATTTGATAAAAATCTGTATTTAGCGCAAAATTACATAATATATTATTATTTCAAGTTCAAAAACGTCCTTTTGAGCACACGATGATTTTGTATGGACGAAATGTTTAACGACCTTAATATTGCACTAAAACAACAGTACAGAGAATTTTTTTAAAGAATATCAATTTTGGTAAATCACTTTTTAATGTGGATACAAACTAATCAAAGTCAAAGTTATCACTAGCCATTTGTATTTGATATCAATTGACTGGTTCTTTAACGCCGAGTTATAAACATGAATAAATCAGCGATGATCAGCGATAATAAAATGGAAGTGTTTACAGCAGAAAGACTGACCAATTTTGTACTAATGGGTTTGAATAGCAATTGTGTGTAAGTAGGAAAAGGTGAGTTGATTATATAGATGATATTTCTTGGTTTCGGTAGATTATCGATTTAAATTCACGAGTGATCAGATAAAATATGTATTTTCAATGATCATGAGTTAATTAAAATCGATAATCTACCATAAACAAACATACTTTCTTTTTATGTCATGTTTTACCACCGTTAATTTTACTTTTTAATGAGTAAACTGGATATTTCGCTGAAATTTAAACGACGTCATTAACTGTAAAACAGCGGCAATTATCAATACATTTCAATGTTATTTTTCACTGTTTGAAACAGTGAGTTATCGCTTTTAAATCACTGATATTTACCTATTAACACCCAAATTGCATTTAATAAAATGTGTTACTAGCATAGAGGAAACAAAAAAAATTCATTAAAAAATATCACAGCAATACTGAATAAAACGAACAGACAAAAC
Organism: Dreissena polymorpha; assembly: GCF_020536995.1. NCBI lineage: Eukaryota > Metazoa > Mollusca > Bivalvia > Myida > Dreissenidae > Dreissena > Dreissena polymorpha. Next base: position 151,261,895 of record NC_068356.1, on the reverse strand, counting down.
CTTATTCAAACATTATTTGACAACTTCAGTGTGAATTAAATTAAGGTGTTGTAGATTGTATTAAAAGCCCATTCATAGTTTTGTAATAAATAATTGACTTGTTGTTATAATTGTCGACCACGAATAAAAATAAATCACAGGAAAGGTAGCAATGACAACATTTACAATCGATAATAAACCGAGGTGATTGGGTTACCCATGGGAATATTTATGCTTATATATATTGCATAATAAAATGTGGAAAACGTAGCCTACTTTGAGTATGCCGTAAGTTACTTCAGTGGTAATTATAGAATTTTATGATAAATAAGAAACAAAAACTTTTACTATGAATCTGTAAAAAAATGAATGTATAAACTGGAATAAATAAGTAGATGTTTCGTTTATTCATTGAGTTTACAAACGTTCGGATGTAATACACAGAAACCTTTTGAGACAAAACACTTAAATAATTAAATGTTGTTCCGAGACCGCTCAGCAGAAATATCTGTCTCGGTATTTAAGTCAACCGACTGGTTCAGAGAAGTGTATAATCTGACTGAGTTGTATACTTTATGCTAATGCTAATTTCCACGAATTGAGTCACAAACAAAATGTGTGGCATGCTACTGACCCGTTCATTAGTACGCCATAAATTATGTGCAAGCATATCGTTTTTAACGTGAATCAAATATGATTTTTATGCCTATATGAGTAGATAATGATTGACGTGTAATAACACGCCCATGGTATTAAATGTGACCGTATCAATAAAAAAGATCACTTCCGTGTTGTTTTATTGGCTGGTAATGGAAAAATCATACGATAGACATAGAGCATAACAGGTTAATGTCATAGCGTTTTGAAATATATCGAATGGGGCCCAAAATAAAATAACGGCGGGGGTTGCCGAGTCAATTTGTTATTCGTGTCGAGCATGTTTTATTACAAAACGATAAGAAAGTAACCTGTTTGTTCTGTTTATCTTACCACCACGCCCATATATTTATGGAAATATTACCATGTTATCAAAAAGACGTTGCAATTTTGCGGGAATGAGTATTTTTTATGAAGTGTGCCGTGTTAGTAAGAAAGTTTTGAGCGTTGTTGCTTAATATTTGTTAAATACATATTTTGCTGTTTTTGTTGAATGTTGGGTCTAACATGTATTACAGCTGAATTTCAAAGTGTTTGTTTCGTGTTTTCGTAAAGATGACTTAATAGTTAATTCCAAGTTACAAAAGGGATAACGTAATATGATGTGTATACATATTTGTTTTTATAAAATTCTACTACTCTGATCAAACACAATAGTCTCAGGTCTATAGCAATGTATACGTATGATAAACTGACTGTTCGGTATACTTTGGGACTGTTCAAATGTGCAAAGCGTACTTAGGATCTCTTTATGTATATTATAAGGTAGACCAATGCACTATTTCATTTGAAATTAGAAACTTCTATTTGATGTGTCTTGATACATTGCTTATTATATACAAAATAAGAATAATGGTTAGTTCGTACAATTAAGACCTTATTGGCACCACCATTTAAACATCTGAACTAAACGTAACGTAATCTAACACTACGGAAACACTAATAGCAAACGAATGTCAAACAGTAATCTTACACTACGGAAACACTAATAGCAAACGAATGTCAAACAGTAATCTTACACTACGGAAACACTAATAGCAAACGAATGTCAAACAGTAAATATTGGGAACTGATTGAACCACTTACCAATCTGCAAAACCAGGAGCGCTGAAAATAGAAAAGAAACATATTCAAATACTTGGAAAGATACAATACTGTTATAATCATAAAACTGATTAAGGCTGTTTGTTTCACTGTTGCATAGCTTAACGGTCGCTTTTAAACTACAATGCCTTGTATTGGCCATTCGAAGGCGACGACCAAAGCATTAATAATTGTTTATTGATTACAGATTCGGTAAGTGCACGATTAGGCATGCCTTTTATATCGGGTTAAACCATATATATTCTGGATTGAACGTTTCGAGGCGTTGTCTCAAGTATAAATTTTTTTCTGTAAATTTAAGTATTGCGTAGTTTGCATTGTGTGTGCGGAAAGTGGTGTCTTGCTTTAAATAAACTTTCAGATTGTTTGAAAAATTTATTAAATTTATGTTTGGACAATACAATAAGTAAAAACTCTTTGACCATTTTCATACAGTTAATAAATACACGAAGCTGTTATTGTGAACATGTGACATAGACAATGGTGTACATGCTACACAAGTTTTCGCTTTCCATATACTCATTGTTTGCACGTATTACATGACCAAGTTTACGTGTTGTGGACTTTATTTCTCAGTAAATATTTTTGCGCACACTTAAGTTGGGATATAATTTTCAATACAACGTAATGAATTAGACAATTAAGACAAACCCGATGCGACAAACGGTTTAACCACAGATAAATATAAATGAATGTTTACTAAATAATACTCTATTTTAAATTTTCATTGAGATACTCGAAATGACTCTTAAAGACTAATTGAAACAATAGTATTAATTTAATTAGGGCATTCATAAACATAATCGTAAAAAGTAAGAAACATACTATTATTGTTATGATATATTTTAACTAATGTTAACAAATCGATGCCTTGACTACATGCAAAATGATTTACAACATAATACTTAAACAATAACATCAAAATAACAAACTTGCAACTAGATTGTAATCAAACACAGCTTAAATATATAAACCAGTTTAAGATGACAAATACATTTAAATACAAATATAAGCAATTGTTTATACTGTTTGGTGATTGTAGAATAACAGTGAAACACAATTTTGATTAAAACGTGTTTTTTGTGACCATTCATGAATAAACACTTAGTTTAACAGCTATATGCAATTCATTTGACAACAATTTCGTAACAGAAAACGACAGCAACCACATAACTTGGCAGAAATTGTGTAATTTACAACTTGTAAGTATAGCTCAAGCAAAAGCCAGAATTAATTAGCAGACGACTTCATTGCGAGAGCTGTTTTGTTACAGAAACATAGCAAAAGTATGAAATGTCGACAAGACAATATAGTCACTGAAGTATGATATTATAAATTTCACAAGTATAGCGATGACTGCATGGGTAATTATATTCATATGTGCAGAAACTGACACGAATTTTAATTTTTATATAATATCTAATTTAACGAGTTTGAGAGTTTCGAAACTAAGTAAGCTTTTTTTAGTTTACAGAAAGACTCTTTTGGACGAGACAAACAGATATCGTATGACATGACAACGAGTGCTGAAATTGCTAATTGCATTTGTTTGCACGATCAACATATTTAATTTTAGCGAAACCTAACAGGAACACAGATTAATGGAGACTAAACAAGGGATTGGTCACTTGATAAATAGGAAGCCAATAAAAAGTGTAACACGTGCAAGACAAATGTATTAGTTATCGTTGCATAACAAAGAAAGCATGTTATAGCTTTTGTTTAAATATGACCATATTTACGATTTAATTTGAGTTAATTATAGACCATAACTGTAAACGAAAGGTGAACCACCGTGTTTGTTGGCAATAAGGGGTAGAATTGAAATCTTTGACGAGGGTAGAACGCATTTCAACATCTGGAGCAAGTGTGATAAACTCTTGAACGATATATATAAAGCACTAAGACTACTTTGTTGTGGCCTAAAATCAAGTCGTAATTGAATGTATCATATAATATTCGATCATACCTTGACCTTGGACCTTTGCTTTTTGTGTCTAAACCTCTCTGTTATATTTCCTATATTTTTTGGTAAGTTGTTGGGAAGTATGTATACTTGACAATTAACATCGAATTGTGACCTTGGACTTAGGGATACTATTTTGCGCATGATGAACATTTGTTTTATAATCGTCATCACTTTTGCGAATTTATCTGAAAATCCTTCCATGTTAAAGTTAACCTTTAACCCATAATTATTTGTTTGACCTTAAAATTACGTTGGCGATTTTTTTCGCGCAACTCTGCATCTCACCTTGTTATGATAAAACCATTTGCATCCATTTGAAATTTCACATTTAAAAGTGACCTTGACCATATACCAGCTTATAATTATGGGCGATGTTTTTACATGCCATACACCATCTTATTATGCTTATCATTTTTCAAATTTGTTTATTTTGCGCTATTAAGTTATGTCCTGTGCAGAGAGCTCAGAGCTCATTTCCTACATGTGAATTTGCTATATTAAATTATGATCTTGACCTTTAATAATTGGTTTGGTTTTTCTGTTCAAAATTCAAGCATTCAGGACAAAGGTATTCTTAAAAGATAGTGCTTAGAATACATATCTTGTTTTTGATTATTTACATTGAATTACGACTTTGATGTTGGACCAATTGATTTGGGTCATTTGCTCGACACCTTAATGCTTATTTATTACACCAAGCGCTTTCTCAACTTATCTAAAAAGGACATTGTTATGCTCATGTAAAAATGCCTGATGACTGATTTCATTAGTTTGACTTTGAACTAAGAAGTTCAACTTAGACCAAGAGATCTAGGTTTTGTGCCTGAAACTATGTTATATCCTGCTAATATTTTATGCCAGGTTATTTGAAAAACATTTTTGGTGTGCAAAATTAAACACAGAAATATGTGCTTGAGGACTATTTCTTTAATTTCACTGTTGACATCGACCTTGGACCTACAAGAAACTTTGTTAATGTCCTCCGTCTAATGACGCTTATTATATTTCTTAGTGCTGGGCACATTTATATTCCGGGCAAGTGTTATGGTCTTGTTTACTGAATGTGTACTAAATTTGCCTTCAACATTTATATATGACATTGAACATTGTGTCCTAGTTATTTTGCGCAATACTCCGCCTAAACGTGCCGATAATTTATTTAAAACCTAATTTATGCTGGACAATTTAAGGCTACGTACAAAGTGTAATTGCCTGCTTAACTTTGAACTAGGTACCTGATTCTAATGTGCGTAACCCCACCTTAACATGCTTATTATTTCTGCCAAGTTATTTAAGAATCTATACATGATGGACGAAAAATGCTCCGGACAAATGTATCCCGCAACCCTTCCGCAAGCACGCCTGCTCGGGCGTTCCCACAAAACGGTCATTTTGCAAATTGTCGTATAATAAAAAGTGAATACAATATGTACAGGGGGTAATATAAAACCGGATCACACTATACACACTGGTAACGTGTATGTCATTTCAATTAGCCTCAAATAAACGTGTCATAGGCAAATAGCATTGCTATATTTGGATTAACTTCAAAACGTGTGTCATAAAAAGATACATGACTGACAAGTGACACCTACATTAATCAATTATGGATCACTAAACATACTGTGGGACACACTTAGGTTTAATTAAGATATTTGAATATAACAAAAAAAGCAGTTTAAAGCTCCATATCCAGTGAATTGTAATAATGAAAGCTCAAAAGGAAAATCAGTTTTTCGGAAACAGATGGCGTTTATAATTTAACAAAGAACTCTTAAGTTCGGATAATTGTATATTTTTGTATATTATTACTGTTTGTTAGTATATAATTAACGTCATTCTAACATAGTTGCAGCTAACTGTTGACATTTTATTGCAATACAAATGTACCAAAGCAGCAATAAATGTTATGCCCACAAATAAACTGTCGTGATATCATCGTGAAATAGCCAAATAACTGGACAAAGTTTATTAACAATTACGTGCTCCACACCTTTGGGAATGATATTATAGATGACAGAAAAGATGACATAGACGTTTGTCGTAATGACGCTTGTCAAGCGTGACAACTTGAAGAAACACATTCGCATACGTGAGCTTTATTAGTAACAACAGTTATATAGGGCTAGTTTTAAAAGCATTTTCAGCGGCGTTATTTGTTAATGAATTAAAAGTCCCGATACTTTAACAAGAACCGTTAATACAGTCAAAACATTAAAATCCGGTCGAGGTTTTACTCTTACGAGCGTATTGTTGTAAACATGTATTGACTTTCAATAATTGAATCATGGGTTTAAACTTATAAAACATATGTATAGACAAAAATCTTTGAAGACGTTTCAAATACACACACAGTAAATCTTCACATATGTAGTAATCACGTGATAGCCAAGATGGCGACGTCCATCCCGAGACAGGTATTTTATACCGTTGTATACCCTTGATTACGTGCATTTTTTCAGATGACACTTACTTTCCGGCAATATCAGCAAGAAAGTAAAAAACTTTTTTTTGTATTAATATTCGCTCTATATCTCGACTTTACCCGCTGGAAAATGTCTAAGCGGGATGACCTAATTGTAGCTCCACGAAGAAAATTCACAGGGAGTGAGGTTGATCTATAAAGCGAATGTTAATACGAAATAAACAATCAATATTTTACTGATATGGCTGGAAAATGAGCGTCATACACAAATTTAACACAAGTAATAAACGGTATTAAACGGCGAGAATACCTGTCTCGTCATGGAGGTCGCCATCTTGACTATCACGTGATTACCCCCTTTGTTCAGTTACACCAACAGGAGAGATAAACCTTTTTATACCCGGCGGCCCTTTATTTGACAATTACTGATGTTCATATGGGTATTTATAATGTTGGTTCACCGGTCTTGTTTCACTCAGTATATGGAACGAGCTATGTGAAAAGGGGGTTTAATGTATGTGCGTAAAGTGTCGTCCCAGATTAGACTCTGCAGTCTTCACAAACTAATCAGGGACGTTCCGCCTGTATGGGATTTTTCATTTAAAATAAGTCTCCTCTTGGCGAAAATCCAGTTTAGGCGGAAAGTGTCGTCCCTGATTAGCCTGTGCGGACTACACAGGCTAATATGGGACGCTACTTTACGCACATGCATTTAACCCCTTTTTCACAGAGCACGGCCCAATAGTTTTGCCAAAAGTATTTCAAACTAGTCCAAAGTACTCAAACATATACATTTTTCGTTTGAATATAGATATGTTTAAAACATGATTAAGTTATATATTTATTTATTTGTTCGACACATTTGGTATATTTATTTAAGAAACGAAATACATGCACAGACACAACGTTTCTAGTGGATTGTCCATTTTGCAATGGTCATTAAAAGTCTTCATTAACATTACGGTACTTCGTATAGCTTGTGCGATTGTAAAACTCCAGTTTTCTGATCCCGCTTAACCCATGTATACCTAGTGGACTCTCCCATCCTTCTAAGTTGGATCAATTTATTTCCAAAATTAGAGATGTCTAGTATATTTATTTCTATATTTAAAACAATTCTTACAGAAATTCCTTTAAGCAAACAGCGTAGACCCAGATGAGACGCTGCATCATGCGGCGTCTCATCTGGGTTTACGCTGTTTGCAATGTCCTTTTTTCAGGACGCTAGGCATGAATGGGTTAAAAAAGTCACGACTACTGTTGAAATTAAATTGCAGTAATACTAATCATTTACGTTTCAATTTATGGTGATTGTAATTTCATCTACAAAGCACTGAAATATATATCATACTTCACAGATTACCGCTTCAGGACAAAGTTTTTCTTAAATCTGCGAATGCGTTAAAACCGAGATCGTTTCCCTCCCAGGCACACTTTTTTGTAAGGTTTTTGGCCGAATACATTTTTTATACAATGCCTCCATTTCTTTGCAGTTACGGTAAGTATATGACGACTGATATTCTACAGTTTGCACATGTAAAAGATAAATGTAATTGGTTTCAATGCGGAAAATGTTATGATTTGTGAAAAATGTGAGAAAAAAAGATTTATTAAACAGTTAGAAAATGTTTATGATTTGTAAAAAACATTATATGTCATTGTGATTTGTGACCTATTTGGTCGTAAAGATCTCCATTAAAAATCCAGATGCGGATGTTATGTGTCTCCAGATGCGGATGTTATGTGTCTCCAGATGCGGATGTTATGTGTCTCCAGATGCGGATGTTATGTGTCTCCAGATGCGGATGTTATGTGTCTCCAGATGCGGATGTTATGTGTCTGAAGCAAAATGCTGTCAATATTTTCCTAAAATATTTTTATATTCCCGTGCATTTTAATTCATCTGTATGAAATAAATAGTCAATGATCCATTCATGAGCAATATAATTAGTACATTGTATGTATATATAACTTCTGTAGTACATTGTATGTATATATAACTTCTGAGCAATCTTTTTTCGGAAAGTCACCCAATGAAAAACAAACTATAAAGAATTCAAGCTCAATTTGGTAGAGATGTTAGAGTTAATTTCCTTTGGTAAATATAACCGATTTTGAATAAAACAATTATGTTCAAAGTCGAATTTTATAATGAAGCAATTTTTTAATCGGATGTACTCGGAAACATTTTCCTTTTTTACGGAGATGCAACTAATAATAAAATATTACAACAGTTTCTGACGGCGTACAAACAGTACCGATGACAAGAAGAACAGAAAAAAACACCAACAGTAATACTAGTAAATATTTAGTATACCTGTAAGAATCTTGGTCATCAACAAATAAATTCTTTCAACTTACCATAAATGGAGATCACTACAGATTTTCCCATCTTAGTGTCTTGTCCAGTCATTCACTGTATGTCCGAAACAAAAATGCTTAATTAATACTGAACCACGAACTCCGAAAATAGTTCAAGTCGTGGATTACTTCATACGTGCATGTATTTATTTACACAAAAAGTGTCCTTTTATCTTAACAAATATCGGACCGTTCTCCCTAACTATCTTCCAACAACCTAGACTCGTTTTCAAATCCCCGTAGGCTTCGGATGTTTCCGTCAATCCCCGTAAATGTCCTGGTTAACTTTACATAATTTAATGAGCTTTGTCATTTACGTGTTATACTTGAAATCTTTTAATTTTTATTTAACAATTATTTTTTATGAATAACGAATGTCATATGTCAACAAAAACCCCACAAATCTTTTTTTTTATTAACATATCTTCAAAGAAATAATCAATATGACGGAAGTAACCGAGCGTTTACGAAAATGACCGAAAATTAATACCATCTCACAATGTGTCCTTATTATACGGTTTCGTATTGCCTTCTCGCCTGTCAGATGCGTCAAGTTAAGACAATAGTAGCACTGTTAGACGTCCAATTGTGAAGGGTAAATTCATAACTCTTGTCAAAATTTGGATGCACCTTTTCAAACTGATGTTGACAGTTAATGTTTGCGTGAAGAGTGTTTTATCATGTTTTATAATGTAATTATGAAGTTAGAAAGAGTATGCGTCAAACGCAAAGTATCTGGAGGTTGACAATGAAAATAACCATTAAATGAACCATAGATTGTCATGTGTCTGTTCAAAGTAATTCAATGTATTAACTGCGAAAAATAAAGTATTTGGAAAAATATATGATAATTATTTTTCAAAAAATCGAAACAGTTGAACTTTTATGCCAAATTTCGGACCCGGGTAATTTGCGACATGGCGAATTGCCACACTGTTTATTATAAAAACTTCACGCATTAAGAAAGTGTACACTAACAGTATCTATACGTATTTTGTCAAAGCTTATTTGTATTTTAAAAAGTAGCATTTTTACAACAACAATAGATACTTCTGTTTTATTGACGAAAGCATATATCTATATATCTGTGAAAAAGGGGTTTAATGCATGTGGGTCAAGTGTTGTCCAAGATTAGCCTGTTCTTTCCGCACAGGCTAATCACGGACGACACTTTCCGCATAAACTTGTTTTTTACTAAGAAGAGACATTTGCACTATAGATTAATATTATATGTGTTTCTGCAAGAATATTCAGTGACAAAACATAATGTTTAAGGCTGAATTAGTTTGTTTAAGCACATCTCAGCAATGCCTTTTTCTACATTTTCCTCTTGGTGGAATTTTATTATTCAATGATATATAAAAAGGTTAGATCAATATCTAAAGTCTTAAGCAAACTTTGTGTTTTAGCGTAAATAGTGCCACAGATATTAATTGCGAAGCTTTGAAAGCTTTAAGACCGAGGTAGACATTTTTAATTGAAAAGTAGATATCTGCCTTTTTTAAAAGTATATTATTTCTTTATAAATACCTTACTTATATAGTTTCGGAGATACTCAGAAAGAAATATTATTAAGAAGTAAGATTGAAGACTTTTTTATTGAATGGTACGTATCTTGGTTTGTGTCATTTTAAATGCTACATAAAAATCTATAGACGAATGACGTTTTTGATTTTAACTAAAACTGGTTTATAAGTTTATAAATGAACTGCACTCATGTCATATCTCGACATCTTTGTACAGCACCATGTCATATAATTTTTTCATGAATATGTTGAATGTTAAGTCGAATTTTTCTACCAATACGATTTTTTTTTAAGAAATCCTGGCGGATATGTTACTCGGAAACATTGGTTAATATAATTATCGGTGCAAAAACTTTTTCACTGGCATACCTTTAAAGAAATTTGTAAATAAAGTGCTAAATATGGGACAAATCCCTGCATCGTCGACTTGAAATAGCCATATTTTAATAAATCCTGAATATTAATAACCAGGATTTTCCTAACATACATGGTAATACCTCCTTTTCATACACCGAAATATATTTTAATTCAAAAATGCCTTTAAACAATTATAGAACTGGATTTACTTGCCCTAAAGAAATTCATCGAACTATATCGGCAACTTCTCCTAGCACATCCAACTTCTCACAACATATCGGGTTTCCGGGGGTGAGGATATTGGGCTTAAAACATCTGCGATAGAGACTTGAACGCTTTCGCTCAATGGGGGCGATGTCCCCAGTGTGGATTTAAAGCGTGTATGGGTGTGGCCTTGACACCACATGTCTGCACATGTGCAGATACCGTTATTAACCCATTTATGCCTAGTGGACTCTCCCATCCTTCTAAATTGGATCAATTTATTTCCAAAATTAGGGATGTCTAGTATATTTATTTCTATATTTAGAATATTTCTCAAAGAAATTCTAGTAAGCAAACAACGCAAACTCTGATGAGACGCCGCGGCGTCTCATCTGGGTCTACGCTGTTTGCCAAAGCCTTTTTTCAAGACGCTAGGCATACATGGGTTAAAATAAGATATCACGTGTCACCTTCAAAAAACATGCAAAGTGACAGTCAAGACCTAATTCATGCTGAGTTGTATTACTTTCAAAAGAATGCAGCTGATCCTTGTTTATATTAATCATTTAAAAAAAAGAACTATAATTTGATGATCAGATCGATAACAGAAACTTTTTTAATCTTTAAATATATTCGATAACATCGCTTGCTTTTCTGTTTTGTTCTTCATTTCCTAAATTGCGGATCATTCGAATATTCAGGGGCGGTAATCCGGGAGTTATTAATTTCTGGGATTGTCGGAAAGTTTTTAGCATTAAACTTGTTTCTTA